>NW_006771479.1:407087-413944 GCF_000442215.2 Lipotes vexillifer | reverse complement strand
CAAAAAAAAAAAAAAAAAAAAAAAAATCACTATTAAAAGTGTCTTTGTAATTAATTGTGAGTGTTTAGAATAATAGATGGTTAGATATGGAAATAAAATGGTATGTAGATTATTAATTTTGATAGGCATTGGCAATGTTGCCCTCCAGTAAAGTTGTGTAATTTTACATTCTCACCAACATTTTAAGAGAATGACTATTTTCTCATATTCTCACTAATATTGGATATTATGAAATTCTTAAAATTGTAATTTCATGGCAAGGATATCCTGATTTTACTTACATTTCTTAAATTATTCGTGATGTTGGAAATCTTTAAAATTTTTGTTTCTAATGTTAATTGATATTGATAATTTTTACCTGAATTCTATTTATTAAATAGTAACCTTTATCTGTTATATGTGCTCTAAATGTTTTCTTCCTGTCCATTTGCCATTTAGCTTGGGGTTTTTCTCTTCTATAGACACTTTGCCTTTTCATGCTGTCCATTGAGTTTTTATAACTCTCCAGGGTTATATCTAGTATATGTACTTAGTTTATTTCTCCTTAAAATTGTTCTTATATAAAGATATGCATCATTTTATCAAATATGGTTTTAAATATTTAAGATATCCATTAAAAAGAGAAGGTAAGGGAGGCTAAAATACTGCTCTAGTTTTCTACCTTTTCTATTAGAAGGCCATTCTTGTCTCCCTTGCTTCTTGTACAATACATGTGTTAAAAGCTTAGATTCCAGAAGTGTATTAGTAAGTGTGAATCTCTGCTGAGCTTATGGGAGTTGGCTTGTAACCTGCTCCTGCCACAGGGTGCAAGGACAAGGAAAGCTGCTTGTTAGAGGTCTATATAACATGAGTCCTTAAAAGTAGAGAGCCTTTTCAGACTGGGTCAGAGCTGGTATAGAAGAAGAGAGATATAAAGTATGAGAGACTTGAGAGATATAAAGTATGAGACATTTCTGGCTCTGCAGATAATTCATAAGTTTTTACTCTTTCAGTTTCATTAAAATGAGTGTTTAAGACTATCAGTTTTCCTCTGATCAGTGCTTTAAAAATATCTGATATGTAGGTTTTTCATTATTATTTTTAAAAGACTTTTTTTGTTTGTATTTACTCTTTTATCCAAGAATTGCTTTAAAAAAATGTTTTTTAAATTTCCAAGTAGGAAGGGGCTTTTACAAATCTGCTTAAGTAATTTCTAGTTTTATTTCATTGAAACCAGAGAGTGTTGCTTATAATATATCTCTTTTATAGAACTTTCTGACATTTTCCTTGTGACCTAATACATGATTAATTTTTGTGATGTTCCATATAGAGTAAGGTTTATTTTCTATTTCCAGGGTGTAAAGTTTAATATATATTCATAGAGTCTTCATAATTCTATTTGTAGTGTTAAAAAGTGTTTTCACATTTTTAGTCCACCTGATCTGTCAGTAGTATGTTAAAGTCTCCTATTGGTTTTGTTCTGTCTGTGTCTCCTGTCATCTCTGAGATTTTGCTTTACAAAGAGAAATGCTGTGTTATTTGTTACATAGATATTCATATGTATTATATCTTCATTGAGACTTTTGGTTTTTAATATTAAAGAGTGTCTTCCTTTTTTACATTTAATAGTTTTTGTTTTGTGGTTTACTTTGTTTATCATTGTTACTATCCCTGCTCATCTGTTTAAAAATTTTCGTGGTATATTTTTGTTTAACTCTTTATATTTAGGCTTTTGACTCATTTTCTTTTAGGTATATACCTTATATATTGTATAAAGTGAGGTTCTGCTTTATGAACCAGAATAGAAGTCTTTTCCTTTTAATAGGTACGTTAATGCCTCTAAAGTTATTGGAAAGAATGTTATGTTTGGTCTTAATTCTGTCATATTATTTCATATTATAATCATTCTGCATTTATGGTATATTTGCTGGGTTTCTTTTACTACAAGAGTTTTTATCTCTCTTTTATGTCTCTCTATTTGAACTTCTTTTCTAGCAGTGTTTTATTTTTGTTTTGGTAGTCACATTGTAATTATAGCTTTATTCTCAACTTAAAATTTTAACTCTTTAATGTCTGGTTTGTCAGCTTTTAATAGTATACCTACCTATTGCCTATACAAGTTTATTCTACTTTATTCTTTCCCTTTCCTTCTTATTCCATTGTTTTATCAGCATTGTTTTTACTTTGTGAGAACATTTAGTACATAATATATTGTGTATATCATATAGCATGTTATTTTCCTGTGTTTACCCTGTCTTTGTCTTATATATACAAATAAATATATAAATGTGCACTGTTAATTTTTGGCTTAACTTTCCCAATAATTGCTTAGTTGAATTAAATTCATCTTCTAATAGATTTCTCAAGGACTTGTGGACACAGAATTCCTTGAGCTATTACATGTTTAAAGCAGTTTTTCTATAGGCTTGATACTCAAAGGTAGCTTGGCTGGATATAAATCTTTAGATTCCACTGTATTTCCTGGAATTTTATGAAAATGTTGCCCATTGGGATACCCTTTGTGGCACAGTGGTTGAGAATCCACTTGCCAATTCAGGGGACACGGGTTCGAGCCCTGGTCCGGGAAGATCCTACATGCTGCGGAGCAGCTAAACCCGTGGGCCACAACTACTGAGCCTGTGCTCTAGAGCCCGTGAGCCACAACTACTGAGTCTGCATGCCACAACTACTGATACCTGCACACTTAGAGCCTGTGCTCCGCAATAAGAGAAGCCACCACAGTGAGAAACCTGCACACCGCAATGAAGAATAGCCCCTGCTTGCCACAACTAGAGAAAACCTGTGCACAGCAACAAAGACCCAGTGCAGCCCAAAATAAATAAATAAATTAATTTAAAAAATACATTAAAAAAAAAAGAAAATGCTGCCCATCAGTACTTTACACTGAGTCTTGTATTTGATAAACCTGTTGCCAATCTAATTCTCTTTCCTTTGTACTTATTTGAATTTTTTTGCCTTGATACCCTGAGAATTTTTCCTCTAATGTCTACTAGTCTTACTAGGAGTTGATCATTGGAGGTCCTTTTCCCTTGATACCCAGTGTCCCCTTTCAGTGTATAGATTCAGCTCTTTCATTTTTTAATACTTTATTGAAGTAGAGTTTCAAATATTAGTTCTATTCCATTAAAAAAATCTTCTTTAGGAATTCAATTGATATGTAAATTGGATTTCCTTTTGCCTGTCCTCCATTTCAATCACTTTCTCTGTGACCCTTTAATTTTTTTCTCAGTTTCATTTTATTCCCTTAGTTGTTTCTGTTGTTTTTCTACTATCCCTTGTTATATTTTCATTGAAATCTATTTTTTGTTTAGAATTTTGTAATGTAGTTTCTATTTGTGGTATAGTTTTGTATTTTTCTTTTTTTTTTTTTGAGTTCAGTCAACTCATTTGTTTTTCTGATCATGCATTTTCTCTTAGTTTTAAATTTCTGCTTCATCTACCTAAATGCTTGTTTGAGTATATTTAATTAAGGTTTGAGTGTTATGTTATAGTTTCCTTCTGTTTTGGCAATTTGTAGGGAGGGGATGGAATTTCTATCAGATGAATTGTTTGGCTTATCATTCTCAATTTTCTTTTTATAGCAGTTTTTTTGTTGTTGTTTGTTTGTTTTTCCAGTGTGTTGGAATGGTTATTGACATTCCTAGTTCAAGAGCACTCTCTTCTGTCATTGCAGACAAAGTATTGCTTCTTTACTGGATGGCATGGCTTTCAAATAGTTATGTGTCACTGGATTTTAAAATTTTGTTTTGTCGTAGGGGATTCTAGATATTTCCCTTTGCTTCTTTTCTTCTCTATGTATAGTTCCCAAAGAAACCTTTCCTTTTGTGCTAGCTCTCTTCTCCCTCCAACATGAAAGCTTTCTGAGGTTGCCTTGTCATCCCTAATATACCTTTTCAAGTCCCTTCTCTGTGTCAGTGCTCGTATCTAACTGTTGACTTTCAATATTTTCACATATAGGATCGACTTTCTGGCAGTGGTTTTAAATCACATTCAGGTCTGCCGTTAGCTCCCCTCTTATTTCCTTGTATTTCTCCTGAATTGCTGTTGGTTTCCATGAAGCCTGATGGCAGGAGCACCAGTGAGAGCATGCTGGAATTTAATGTTTACGTTTATACTTACAAGTAATTGGAAGTTGAGAGGTTTCTGTCTTCCATTTACGTTGAGTCACGAGTTTGTGTAGTTTTATTTGTCCTCCCTGTTTTTTTGTTTTGTTTTATTTTTGTTTTTTCGGATATGTTGCGACTTTGAGATTTACACCACTCCCACTGCTTCGGCAAACCAGAATCTTCTGTATACATTGCTATTGCTCAGTATCCTGTAGCAACTTAAATGTTTTAAAATTTTGCTTTGTATGAAATTCAAATATTGAATATATATGAAAACTTTACAGAAGATGAGAAGATATTTTAAATAATTAAATCTATACATCATAGGCTTTATCAGACACATAGTTTGAGCAGGTTAGAAAAAAATGGATTCTGAGGTCTTACCAAGGTCTTACTAATGTAAAAATCAATGGCTTTTTGTCTCTGTGTTATTAATGTTTAGAGTCCCTAATGTGTTTTGTGGGACTAAATAATAAAACAGCAATCTTCTTTTTAACTGTGATTCACTGCTGATTCTTTTTGCTAAGGTTATCTGAAACAACTGTCTGTGTTTAGTAAGTCCAAGGGCACGTTGAAGTTTCATGTGGATAGTTACATGGGAATTTGCTGAAGCAATTACTCTGCTATTTCCTAAGTAATTATCCACATCACTTCCCAAGCTATACATCTCTCTCTTGCTCTTTAGCATTATGAACATCCCACCCATTGGTACGCACATTTATTCTTCACAGTATCCAGCTGTTACGTACTCTAAGACATAGCACACCTCTAATTTGTATAGCTAAATCTTGCTTCACTGGCTCTTGTAAATCTGAAGCCTTAATCTTTTTGATGGCCAATTTTTTTGTATTCTTCAGACTTTGTAATACTTTAAGAATCTGTGGCCCCTGAAATAAATTTTGTACCAATAAGGAGCAATAAGGAACAGTAATTTTCCTACTTGGGAAAACTGAGTAATCTTGTAAATGCATTTCTAATTATCATTCTGTGAGCTCCTATTCATTTCTAGCTGCCATGGATTTCATTGTAACATATCATAATTGGTGTAATATAGTTAAAATTTTCTTGCATTATATCAATTTTTAAAGCATCTTTAATATTCCTTTGTAACCTGCAGCTGAATTGAAAAGAACCCAGCCATATTGACAATTTTCAAAATAACTTTTAAGAGGTTATAGGAAAGTATTCTGAGAGAGCTGTTCCAGTGGTACTCTTTTTAAAACTAATACAAGTTCTCTGAGTAAGATTGGATCATTGTATTTTCATTAGTTCTACTATGGCTGAGAGGTCATCAAGTGGCTACCACAGTTCGCTTTTATATTCTCCAGCCTAGCAAAGAGAAGATGGAAAAATATGAGTGGTTCCTGTGCTTAATAGTGCTTTATTCCTGTATTTATCTCCATATATCATATATGGCTATATTTACCTCTCCTCTCCAAACAGGTGATAATGTATGTAGTTAAACCCCATTTTCACATTGAGATCAGGAGCTTTTTCATACATAGACATCTGGAGAGTTCAGAATTTTTTATATTATATGCTCCATGTTTTTCTGCTTCCATTTCTGACCTCAAGCAATTTGTGGCTCTCTCCTTCTACCTCTGCACTTACCTTGGGTAAACCAGAGGACTTTATGATAGCATTTAAGTTATCAAGATAACGTAAGGTTGCTTTCTAGCTTCTAACTTATCTCTGAAAATAGTTAAATATTTTACTCTTGTATTCAGAAACAGTGCATTGATGAGCTAAGTTTTCCCATATTTCTTTAGCTTTTGTTTATTCACATATTGGAATATGGGGTTTGGAATAGATTATTTTAGATCATGTCCATAATAAGTACCAGTACCTTCTTTTAAAATGGGATAAGAAATACATTGCAAAAAGATAAAGTTTAAACTGTAATGTCATTGTGAACCCAGAATGTTTACCATTTGTCAGCTAATTTAGGAGGATTAAAGAATTGCAAATTAACACTTCAGGTATGGGGATCACCTTTCTAAATTTTTCTAAGTCAGTTTACTTGATAAGACAATAATCTGTAGTTGTCTATGTATAATTTAATATTATTTAGACTATGGCATTTAGTGTTAATATTAACTAATTTAAACATTTATACTGGTCCTCTACCCCCATATGCAAGATAATAGTAATCTTCATTTTCACCACTCTGTGAATATTATTACTCTTTCTAACTAATTTTGGTTTTCAGTAGAGCAATTTGGGATTAGACATTTGAAGACCAATACTTAACATGTTCATACTTACAGAAAAGAATAAAGCCATTCTTCTACATAAAACTAGGATTACCTCTTCACACCTAAGAAAATTAACAGTAACTCTGTAATATCGTCTGATATCCAGTCCACAATTTTCCTCAAAAATGCTTTCGGTAGTTTTTTTTTTTTTTTCTGGTACTGAGACCAGTGAAAGTAAGGTTGTTAAGTCTTATGCATCTTCTTGAATCAAATCCAGTGCTTTCTGTTTGATAGCTGTGACTTTGACAAAGAGAAGTGGCTCTCTTGCAGTGAATATTCTTTCTCTGCAAAAAGAAAAAAATAGGTTGGGAGTGTTTGCCACAAAATCACTGTGTCATGTAGTGCTGAAGCCCTTGACTAGTCTCCTTTGTTGATGGAAATGGAATTAACCTTGGAGGAAGCGGTATCATTGGCCTCCTTTGTTTTTTCTCCCCTCTCCAACTTTCCTCTCCTTCTCTTTTCACTTTGCACTTTGACTTCTGCTATTCCATATTCA
>NW_006771479.1:384763-407077 GCF_000442215.2 Lipotes vexillifer | reverse complement strand
CAGGAATGTTACTGGAGACTAAATGTGGCTATGAGAATTTTTGAATCGGGCAGTATAGGAGACAACTGAAAACCGAGCCATCTTGTAACTTTTACTTCTGGAGGGAAATTATGTATTATAATTTTGGAATTACTATAACTTTGTCTAAAATGAAGAGATTTTATTTCTTACCTTTGGTCTTCATTAAAAACTGCTGTGGTTTTGAAAACTTAAAAACCTTCATTAAATTGAACAATTATTGGCTAAGCACTCTTTTTTGCAGTCTCACTGTTAAATATGGATAATTCATGTTCTTCATTGAGCTGTGATGATGGATGAATTGATTTTAAAATAACTAATACATGAAAAACTCTTAAGTAAAATTTTCTTCGTATCTGTATAAACTTGAAAGAAATTAGAAGTGAAGAGATAAGACATTTACTCTTACTTGCTTTGGGAGATTTTATGAAATGTAACTTAAAAAAAAAAGTACTGTACATAATTTAAGCACACCGTGTTTTACTGTATGTGACTTCAAGCAATAATTAAAAATAGCAGTGTTGCTCACAGTTCAGGTATAGGCAGAACTACATTATAGTTTAAATTCAAATTCTAGTAGATTATTACTACAGTAAAATTTCACAAGGAGTTCAACGTTTCTAATAAAGAAATACAAATGAATCAACTGTGAGATGCTATTTTGACCTACCACATTGACAATGCTGAACAATAATATGTAGTATGGGCAGGGGTTCAAGGGAATAGAAGTTATATCCTTGTAGTGGAAATGTAAAATTCTTAAATCTTTTTGGAAGGAATTAGATGATATGCATTAAGATTTACATCCTTTGATCTAGTAATTCCACCTCAAGGAATTTTTCTTAAAGAAGTAATCAGAGAGCTACACAAATAATTACATGAAGTGTTTTATTACAGAAGTTTTCATAGTACTAAAGCATTAAAAACATAAACACTGAAAAATAATGGAATGATTAAAAATATTTTGGTAGGTCCAAATGATTATCACAATATGCATTTATTTAAAATGACATTTTGGAATTTATTTACTGATACAGTAAAATACCTATAATATTAAATGAAAAAAATAGAATAGAAAATTATATTTATTTTGCTTGCTTTCACATTTGTATTGTTTAAAAATATATATCTATCTCCATACAAGACTATTGAAGTAAAATTTAGCAAAATGTTAACAATTATTACTTATAATTTAAAGATAACAGATTTTTTTAATGGTCCCTTTTATGTACTTTCTTGAGTCTTTGAAAGTTTCTACCATTAACAGGTGTTATTTTAAAAGTAAAAATGTATTTGTTTGAAAAAGCTATCACAATTAGCTCAAAGAATATACATCTTTAAAAATGCATGTAAATTATTTTGTGACTAAAATCTCAGATTACCATTTTTTCCTGTTGACTAAACTATTGTTGGATTTTATGCTAGTAAATTAATATTCACCAAATACTGCATTCTCTATGGGATAGCATTTGCAAAACTCATATATTTAGAGAACACAATTATGTCAGTGAAATGAAATTAATGAAATGGCATCCCACACAGGCACCATAATTTGCATATTAATTTCAGTTAATGTTTTTATGGATGTGACAGGCTTATTCTAGTCATATTTGATTAAAAAAAAAAACAGATTGTGAAGCAACCAAATGTTGAACAATTGTTCCAGTAGATTCACAGTATTCCAAAAAACAGCTTTAATATGTTATTTTTTGGCACTTTGACTTTGGTTTATTTACCTTTTATAACTTTTATTTTAAGTGCAAATACATTTTGTCAATAAATAGGTAGTTGTTGATGCTGAGTATTTATTTTTTAATAATAATACCCCCCTGCCCCCAACACACATAACACCCCGGCAACCACCAATCTGTACTCTGTATCCTTGAGCTTGTTTTCTTTCTTTGTTTTGTTTTTTAGATTCTACATATAAGTAATATCATAAAGTATTTGTCTTTCTCTGTCTTATTTCACTTAGCAAAATCCCATCAAGGTCCATCCATGTTTGTCACAATTGGCAATATTTCATTCTTTTTTTGTGGCTGAAGAGTATTCTATGTATATATATATATCACATCTTCTTTATCCATTTATCCATTGATGGACACTTAGGTTGTTTCCCTATCTTGGCTATTGTAAATGATGCTGCAGTAAACATGGGGGTACATATATCTTTTTGAATTAGTGTTTTCATTTTCTTTGGATAAATCCCCAGAATTAAATTGCTGGGTCATGTGGCAGTCCTACTTTTAATATTTTGAGGAATTTTCATACTGTTTTCCACAGTGGCTGCAGTAAGTTATGTTCCCACCAACAGTGCACAGGGTTCCCTTTAATTCACATCTTCACCAACACATTATTTCTTGTCCCTTTGATAATAGCCATTCTATGATGGTGATGAGTTGATATCTTATGATGGTTTTGATTTGCATTTCCCTGATGGTTAGTGATGTTGAGCACCTTTTCATGAACCTATTGGCTATCTGTATTTCTTTTTTGGAAAAAAAATGTTTATTGAGATCCTCTGCCCATTTCTTTAATTGAATTTTTTTTTTTTTTTTTTTTTTGCTGTTGGGTTGTTTGACTTCTTTATGTATTCTGCATATTAACCCCTTATTGAATATATGATTTGCAAATATTTTCTCCCATTTGGTAGGTTGCTTTCATTTTGTTGATGGCTTCCTTTGCTGTTCAGAAGATGTTTAGTTGTCATCCCATTTGCTTTTTTTGATTTTGCTTTTGGAGTCAGATTCAAAAAATCATCAAGACTGATGTCATATGAAGCTTATGACCTGTACTTTCTTCTAGAAGTTTTATGGTTTCTGGTCTTACATTTAAGTCATTAAGCCATGTTGAGTTTATTTTTGTGTATGGTATAAGACAGTGGTCTCATTTCATTTCTTTTGCATGGGACTGTCCAGTTTACCCAACACCATTTATTAGGATACTGTCCTTTCCCCATTGTATATTCTTCCCTCCTTTGTTATAAATTACTTGATCTTACATGTTTGTGTTTATTTCTGGGCTCTCTATTCTTGTTTTTTCTTTTTCTTTTTTTTTTTTTTTCTTTGATCCATGTGTCTGTTAACAAGAACCAGCTTCTTTATAAGTTTTACAGCTTTTCTGTTTTTATTTTCATTAATTTCTTCCTTCTGACTTTGTTTTACTTTGTTGATCTATTTCTAGCTTTGGAGTGGAATGCTTAAATCACTTTTTTTTCAAAATTTATGTATGTAAACATTTAATGCTATGGATTTTCTTCAGAGAAGTGCTTTTGCTATGATCTATAAATATTAGTTGTTTAATAGCTTGTTTGTTAATTTCCAGGTGAAAAGGTTTTACATTATTATTAATTAGGGGTTTTTTTGGTTATTATGTGGTGATCAGAGAACACTATTGGTGTATTTGTGTATCAGTATTAATACACTAAAATATAGTATCAGTATTAATTTACTAATATTAGTACAGGTGTACCTTGGAGGTATTGTGGGTCGGTTTCAGACTACTGCAATAAAGCATGTCACACACACTTTTTTGGTTTCCCAGTGCATAGAAAGGTTATATTTACATTATACTGTAGTCTATAAAGTGTGCAATAGCATTATAACTAAAAAGCCAATGTACATACTTTAATTAAAAAATACTGTTATTGAGAAAATGGCACAGATAGACTTTCTTGATACAGGGTTTCCACAAACCTTTAGTTTGTTAAAAACGTAATATCTGGGAAGCACAATAAAGCAAAGCATGATAAAACAAGGTATGCCTCTACTGGTATATTTCTTTTTTTAATATATAAATTTATTTATTTAATTTATTTATTTTTGGCTGTGTTGGGTCTTCGTTGCTGCGCGTGGGCTTTCTCTAGTTGCGGCGAGCGGGGGCCACTCCCCACTGCAGGCTTCTCATTGCGGTGGCCTCTCCTGTTGCAGAGCATGGGCTCTAGGCACGTGGGCCTCAGTAGTTGTGGCACTTGGGCTCAGTAGTTGTGGCACTTGGGCTCAGCAGTTGTGGCACGTGGGCTCTAGAGTGCAGGCTCAGTAGTTGTGGCTCACAGGCTTAGTTGCTCTGTGTCATGTGGGATCTTCCTCTACCCGGGCTCGAACCCATGCCCCTTGCATTGGCAGGCGGATTCTTAACCACTGTGCCACCAGGGAAGGCCTATCGGTATATTTCTAAATTTTTGGATTCAGTTCTTGTTACCAACCAGACTTTGAGTTCCTTCTTCAAATTTGGCACCCAGAGATTTCTCTCCCTTGGTTTCAAATTTGTCTATATCCCAGAATTCTTTTGTTATCCCCTCTGCCTTAGCATTTCATTGATTTGGAGGAGAAATTGATGATTCTGTCTGCATAATCCACTGTAAAATTGTGCTGAAGTTATGCTTGTATTTTCTTCAGTTTCAGGGTATCTTTACAATGTAGACTAAAATTCTGTATCTAACCGGTCAGTTCGACTTCAGTGAATATTTATTGAGAATCTGTTATCTTGTCACGTACTATTCCAGTGGGTCAGGCATAAAGGAATTTCTGAGACAGCTTCTTATTTATTAGTAATTGCTCAGTAGATATCAAGTCCTAGAGTCATGGCATCCATGTTCAGGTCAATTATTCAGGCAAAACTATAAATTGGAAGGCTTTATCTTAAGTTCCCACAGGGATATTTCTTGGCATTGTTTTCTCTTGCAGAAATTATAAAGGTTCGGGCTTCCTTGGTGGTGCAGTGGTTAAGAATCCACCTACCAGTGCAGGGGATACAGGTTCGAGCCCTTATCCGGGAAGATGCCACATGCCGTGGAGCAACTAAACCTGTGCGCCACAACTACTGAGCCTGTGCTCTAGAGCCCGTGAGCCACAACTACTGAGCTCACGTGCCACAACTATTGAAGCCTAGAGCCTGTGCTCCACCACAAGAGAAGCCACTGCAATGAGAAGCCTGTGTACTGCAATGAAGAGTAGCCCCCGCTTGCTGCAACTAGAGAAGGCCTGCACACAGCAACAAAGACCCAACGCAGACAAAAATAATAAACAAATAAAATAAATTAAATAAATAAATAAAAATAAAACTTAAAAAAAATTATAAAGGTTCAGAAATGAAGGAATGTACTTTTAAGTACTGTGAGTGAAGAATGCTGCTTATTGTGCTTTTGGTTTTAACATACTTTGGGTTTTAACATAGGCATTTTAGGCTTAAGGATCATAACTGAAGGTATTTTAAGGTAAGTTACTTAGTCACAAAGGCAAAGATGAAAGTAAAGTTTTAGAAGTGTTTTACACAGCCCTTGAAAAGCCTTTCTATACTAATTACTGTACAGTTCTACATCTCTTAATAAAATAAACTATTGTTTTCCCATTATTCTTGGACTTTGAAGTTTTTGAGTCTAAGAGGATACTGAATTAATTCAAGGATTTCTGAATTTAAAGATTTAGGGCGTAGTAACACCAGGGTTTGGATTTAGGACTACAATTTTGATTCGCAGATTTTTTAAGGACTTATTTTTTATCACCCCCAGGATACGTTGCAAATACTTGAAAAGCTCAATTTCAAAGATAAACAATTTAGGAAAAAAAGATTTTTGTAAGTTTTTTTCCCCTAGTCGAGAAAATTTGCATTTAACTTAAGACATTGAGTACATTAGATCAGAGATCTGAGCAGTTGTGAGCGTCCAAAGAGCACTTAGAATGGATGGAAAACATCCTTTATAATTACTGTCATTTATTTAATCAGTGTGCAGTGATTAAATCATGTAAGGAAGCAGCATTTTGATTAAAATCCTTTTCTTTCAGTAGAGGTTATAATCTGCTGACACAGAGCCACTTGGGTGCTGAATTAAACTCTCATAGTATAGACTGGTGCTTATTTGGTATGATGGGGAGACAAACAAGGGTAAGTCAGAGCTAAAGGCCAGCATCACTTGATAGATTCTCCATCAGTGAACTTTCCTGGATTTATTAGGAGTGTCCTGGAATTTCAGACAGACTCTTAGTTGTTATTTTTTTCTTTGGGCAGACCTAGAGAGTAGCTTAGCATAGTTCATGTACATTTTGGTAGCCATTTTTTCTTGAAGGAAGCACAGATTTGTGTACCCTCCCATCCCCATATTTATTTATGCATTCTTTTATTCAGTTAATATCTATTGAGAGTATTATGGGTCCCAAGTACTGGGCTAGGCATCATGATACACATATGAATGATGTTATTTCTACTTTTTAGGATCTTATAGTCAGGGATGGAGAGAGGGAGAAAAAAATGTGAACAGTACAATATAGTGTGATAATTGTAAGCTCGGGGTGCTTTTGGAGCACATAGATGGACCAAATATGAGAGGTCTAAGAATGTTTCCTGGAGGACTACAAACTGAATTAAGCCCTGAGGAATAAGGAATGGTGGGACTTGGTGCTGAGAGAGTATGGATTACTCTCAATATACTATCAATTTAAGCACTCCATAATTTTAGTATTGTTGGGTATGAAAAGTAGCAGTGGTAAGAGAGGAGGCTTGAGAGTAAACAGTCAGATCATAAAGGACCTTGTAAGCTGTGGTAAAGAGTTTGAACTTGATCTGAGGATGGTGGTGAACTGCTTAAAGGTTTTAGGAAGATTACTCTGGCTGTGTTTTGAGGCATGAATTTTGGGGTCATAAAACCAGAGGCAGAGAAACGAGTTAAGAAACTGATTAAACAACCTGAGTTGGAAATGCTTAAGCAAACACTGAGGCAGTCAGTTGGAGAGAAATGAAGAGATTAAAGAGCTAACAAGAATTTGGACTGATTGACTGTGGGATGAAAGGGGAGGCAGGCATGACTCTCAAGCTTCTGATTTGGGTAGGAAGGTGGATGTATGGTGATGACATTGACTGAGGTGAATGAGTGGAAGGCAGTTTGGGGGCCTGGAGTTGTTCAGATTCATACTATAGAATTAGCGGCTGTCCTGAAAGGACTACCTGAGCAGATGTTCTCCACTTGGCAGCAGTGTGCAGGCCAGGTGTGATTTGCTGTTGTCAAAGCTTCACATGACTTATGCCTGAGGATCAATGATTTGTCCTCTCTTTCTGAGTAGATGCCTTCCCAGGATGGAGGATGCTGTGGTGATGAGGGTACTTTTTAAAAGAGGCCTTTATATACAGAAATAAACAGTAATGAATAGCTTACGGGGGAGGAAAGAGTTTCATTTAATAGTACTTAATTAAAAATATAGATGAAAGAGAAAAATAGAAGCAATTTTCATATAAAGTCATTGTTATCACCTATAAAATGTTGCATCTGAAATATTACCCATTAGTTATTCCCTAATAAGCCTTGGGCATTGCCTGGGAGTGTGCCCTGAAGGTATGTTTTCAGCCAACGTTCTGGCCTTCCTTTAATCTGTTTCCTTTTTTTACACTTTATGCTATTTTAACTTTCTAGGAAAACTTAGGTTTTAAATGATCTACACTGGAACTAAAACTGTCTCTTTCTTAAAATAGTACCTATCCCCATAGAATATAGTCTCCCTTGAAACAGATTATGGGATTATTCTTGAGGGCTGGTCATTGGGACAATCAAATATATAACATTGGTAGATAATGAGAATTTCGGTAGTTTACTGGTAACCTACTCTTCTGCCTTTGCTTCCTTACCTCCTTCCCTGATCCATTCCCACCATCTCACCGGCAAAATGAGTCCTGCTTGGATCTGCTTTTCTGTGAATTTTTCACTCTTTTGAAAATAGCACCGTATCACATTTGGAACATATTGGAGAAGGCTATAATATGTAGCACATTAGTATAGAAGGATATTCTACTTCTTGTGTAGAGGTGGCTTTTAGTGCTTGTGAGGGCTTAAACTATGGTCTTTATGCCATAAAACATCAGGGTCACGACTTGATACTGCTGAACAGTTCTCTGGATTCTGTGAGGGTGAAAAAAAGAATGCTCTCAGCACTTCATCGTTGAGTGTTACATGATTACAAATGATTCTGCACAAATTCCTGGAAGTGTAAGCATGCCGTCAGCCTTGCCCTCCCACAGACATATTTGGTAGCTTCCACTCAGATTCTCAGTCTAATGGAGTCTTACCTTAAGGCATATGGTGATTTTCTGAATACTATGATGGTATGGAGGGATATATTTGTTACCACAATGTGTGAACAAAATTTAAGATAATGATACAGAGAAATAATTGTTGTAGATGGCTAACCTTTGGCTAATTAACAGACTAATCTTTGAGTTATTCAGTACAGTCTGGGTAACCCTGAATCTTGTGAAGAACAGACAATATATTTGCTCTGTAATTAGTTTGAAAGAATTATTTCCATATTTGAAATGTAAATAACACCAGATATTTAATAGTCCTGCTTTAGTAATGAAATATTTTTAAAAGAGTCTATTAACTAAGAGAAATCTTTCTTAATTATGTTATAGTTAGTTGTGGTCAGTCCTCCATATCCATGGGTTCCACATCTGTGAATACAGAGAACTAATTGTACTTTGTTGTCTTATGTAAAGGACTTGAGTATCTGTGGATTTTGGTATCCACAGGGGCTCCTGGAACCAATTCCTGTGGATACTGAGGGATGACTGTATTTAGTCTTAAAGTGGCTTGGTAAGGTATTGCCTTCAAAACGTGCTGTCTTCTAAGTTTGCCACTTTTCTAGTTTCTTTTCTTCAGGACTAGAAAACTATTTTGTGGTTTGATCTGAGCCATACCAGTGTTTCACAATAAATATTTTTGTTGAGGTTTAGTCATGTTGAGGCCTGATGTAGTTTTGCATCTGATCTGAGGCTTCTTGTGATAGCTTTTGGGGTAAAATCTTTTCATGGGGAGTGGGTTCCCAGACCTTCCTTTCTCTGCTTCCTTTGGACATCTGTATGTACCTGCTATCTGTTACCACCAGACTTCAACCCCCTTCCCTTGTACTCAACCTGGAATATTGTTTGTGTGCTCAAACCCTTTGCTGGTCTTTATAAGGAACCCAAGTACCCTCTTAGCTCTCCCATCTGTATTAACCAGGCAGCTTGGGGAAAGGCTGCCATCTGCTTTGTGGACAGAATCAATCTGTACTCTGATATTCAGGCCCCTTAAAGGCCCTCTCCTGCCACCTGTGGCCCTCTTTCACACTTTAAGTTATTAGATTCTGGCCTATATTGGAAAGCATAACTGCAAAATCAAAGCCAACGTAGTTTCTATTTCTCTAATCCTCCATAGTTTGGTCAAGTATAGTATTATAAGTACTGTTTATATTCTGTAAATGCTTATTTAACATACTTGGTGCTCAAAGGGTAGGTTGGAAAAAATGAAGATTTTTAAAATGTAACTGCCTACTTGATATTCTTTAACAACACAAAAAAAGGAACATATAGAACCTATAACAAATTTTATTCAGCCTTTCCTGACATTTTAAAAGTTTAATTTAACTCTGAGAGGATTAGGAAGTAATGAAATGTTAAGTTCACAAACTTAAAAAAATCTTATTTTTAATAGGTTTAAGGAACTGTGTGAGGGTCTTAAATTTTCCTTAATTTGACAACAAAATAAACAGCCTTTACTAACCTCATGAAATCAATGACTGACAGGCTGTTCCAAGCAGCATTGTAATGGTCTCTTTTTTGGCCATGATAATTAGACTTGAGAGATTGAAGATGAATTGTTGATTTTTTTAAAAGTTCCAAATTTAAGAGTTAAATAAAATCCCATACACTCTTTGCTAAGAATGTTTGCTTTTAATTTTTAGACCTTTGAATATTTTATTACTAGTTTATTCCTCTGATTCATTGCTACTTAGTTCTTCAAAATACTGAATATCTAGGGTCTCTTTGAGTGATAAACCTCAATTTACAGGGAGTCATGTAATATTCTTTGCATATTTAATGTTGGATCCTAACATACAAATCTTGCATTCAGCCAAATCACATTGAGCTTGGCTAAATCTTTGTTTCTACATTAGGTGTGAATAATGATGCACTGACAATTGGAGTCTTCATTTATCTCTAAATCAGAATGGCTTTAGATATTGTTGAATTTTGTATCGTATGTATCTCTTAGATGAAATCCTGGAGTGGGTAAAGGATTGAGGGTCTGAGGCCTGAGTAAGAATCTGGGTCTTCCATGTCCATTTAACCTCTTGAGCCACTTTTCACACCTGTATAAAGAGCCAACAATACTTTTTTCTTTTTAATTTTTATTGGAGTATAGTTGATTTACAATGTTGTATTCATTTCAGGTGTACAACTAAGTGAATCAGTTATACATATACATATATCCACTGTTTTTTTTTAGATTCTTTTACAACAATACTTCTGTTTCAAAGTTATGAGAATTCAGAGATAATATATGTGAGGTCCATTACAAATGCTCCTTTATAATTGCTTATAAATATAAGTGTATAATTTTTCTTACTTGAGTATATAAATATATGAGATAATACATACTATTAGATATACTCATTCATTTCTTCATTTCCCTTTTCCATCTTTTTTAAAAAATTTGCTTATTTTTTCTACTCCTTCATAAAGGAATTTGTTAAGTTGAAGTCCCTAGTAGCTGGAGTCTTTTAAGCTGTAGCTCTTCAGAATGGAGTCTTAAAAGAATAATAAGAACCACTATAGTGGTATAATTTTATTCATTGCTAAAAATTTTGAAGAGTTTTTTCTTTTGTCTCTATTGATGTGTTCATCCCTAAGTGATACATTTAGATCACAACAAAGAATTTTACTTTGTTGGCTCTTACAACATTGAAACATGTATACTGGTCTTTAGATTCTTGTTCCTACTAACTTTTTGCCTTGTCTTCTCTTTGTCTATAAATCTTTCAGCTAGGGTGGCTGGCCTGTGCTTTTTTTTTTTTTTTTTTTTTTTTGCTTTTTAATGGCACCTAGCTGCATCTTGGGTGAAATCTGATTGTTATGTTGATTTGTGTTTCCCTGATGGCTAATGATGTTGAGCATCTTTTCATGTGAGTTTTGGCCATTCTTTCATCTTCTTTTGTGAAGTATCTCTGCATGTTTGTTGCCTATTTTTCCCGCGTCTCCTGCATCGGCAGGCGGACTCTCAAGCACTGCGCCACCAGGGAAGCCCTGGCCTGTGCTTTGAACACATCCGACACCTTCCAGACTTTATGTCTCATACGCCTTTGCTTATACTATCCACCCTCTTGCAATTCCTTTCCACTCAAGGTACTTTCCTATCAGTAAGGCATGGGGCATGGTGTGAGTCTTACCTCCTCCACGTCTTTCCAGACTACTGTAGCCAGAGTGGTTATTCTGTTTCTTACATTCCTACAGAATGATTAGCTCTAACACTCATTTTTGCATTAGCTGAGTAGTAAGAAAGCCTTTTTTTCCCCCTTTTTTCTAAAAGACTGTAAGATACCTTTTCTTGTATATTGTTTGTCTAAACTGACTTAGTGTCATTCTCTGAAGCACTAGTTGGTGGTCAAGAGGTAGTACCATGATAGGTTTAGATTAAACAGAGCTTAACTCTAAAGCTGGGTTGGGATGAATTTGGGGGAGTATACTACATTGTATATGCAAATAATCTGACAACATTCCACCCTCCAGCCCCCCGCCCCAGAAAATGTCCATGTAAGTTTTTAAGAAACCTAAGACTCTCAGAAATAGTTTAAAAATCAAAGTCATTTCTTTTTACGAATGCATTATGTCCAGAATCCCACTGAAGAAATTTTAATTTAATCTTTGATACTTGAAAGGAAATGCAATATTTATATATGAGTGATGGTAACTGTGAACGGGCTAGCTTATTTAAAAAAGAAAAAAAGTATTGTTAGAGATTGGATTGCCCTGGGCAATACAGAGTAGTAGGCATATTTTGTCTTTGACTTTTTCCTACTTCGTCTTTCAGTATCTGTCCCTTTTTAACATTTCTTTCCACTTCCCTTCTTTAAACATTTATTGCGTGTTTATTGTGTGTCAGTCTTGTGCTTTGTGCAATGAGGACAAGAATGAATAATAATTGTTCCTGCTATCAATGGCTTTTATAGGCTACTCTCCAGTTAGATAATTTTGTGGTCAAGTATCGTTAAGTACTATGATACAAGTATAAGCAGGATGCTAAAGAAACACTCACGTTCTATTTTCCTCTCACCTGTCAAGGCTAGTTCTCTATTTCTTGCCCTGTTGTTTGGACCTCCTCCATAGCAGGAATTTAATAAAAGAAATTTTGTGCAAAACAGTTGATTACAATTGAAGATGGCCTCTTTTCTGGTTGGCAATATAAAATAGGCTGTGGTAGCATCACAAATGATTGCCTTTTATTATGATATAAAAAAGTCAATGCTGTTCTGAGGGAGAGTGACCATAAAAACAATAAGAATCGATTCTTAATTTTTCTATGGGTGGGATTTGCCACTATACTTTAAAAATATTTTCCTCTTGGTTTGCTTTGGGCAACTTCCAGTTCTTCTGGTGATTATGTATGAGGGAATATGGCAGAATTTAAATGATAACCTAAATAATATAATATTATTAAGAGGTAGATTTGCTGTAAAAGAATTAAAACAAAATAGGTAAATAAAAAATAGAATATATGCCACATTTACTTCAGATTACTTTTTACTAGCTACTCTTTTCAGTTACATTCCACAGGTTTCCATCTTTTGTTTAGAAGAATCTATAGGATAATTTTATTAATCTCTATAGAGAAATAGGGTTATTAAAGTGGTCATTGAAAATACATAAATAGTTTTGAAATGAGCTTAGCTGACAGGTTGATTAGAAGCTGGGGAGCTTTTCACAAAAGGAAGGAGGAGGAGAGCCAGGCTTTTCTTAGACTGTGAATATAGGACCAGTGGGGATTATTTCACTTTATTGTACCTTTAGTTCTAGTTTCTCTCACTAGAAGAGCGAGCTACTCTTCCATTCCCTGAGTGTTATCCTCTCTAATCAATCCTCCACTCCTCTGGCAGTTGTCTTTCTAGAATGCAAATCGGATCTGACAGTGCTACTGTATGAAGCCCTAAAACACCATCTGATCAGCTGTAGGAGATGCAGAATCATACTCTGCTCACTGTAACCAGTCCAGCCTTTTTTTTCCCCCCCCAGTTTACCGCTCTCCCCACCCCCAACTCCTCAGTTGATATTCCAACCACATAAAATTCTGCCACTTCCCAGGCATTGCTTTGTCGTGTCTGTATGCCTCTTCACATGCTGTATTTCTGACATGGAATACCCTTTTCTTCCTGTATTCTGACCAAGCTCTAATTTTCTTCCAAGTGTCACTTCTTTCCTGAAGCCTTCATTGACTTGCCTGTTAGCCATGGTTCTCTCTGCTCTGTGCCTGGTACACATACATAGCCTGGTTCTTGTTACACTGTGTTTTGTTTCTTTCCTCAAAGTAGAGGAAAAACTCCTGTAGTTGATTTTGCATATTTAACTCCAGCATTGGATGCACAATCAAGTTCAGTAAACACAGTAAATACTTGTTGACTATTGAGAAAGCTAAGATAGAATGAAAATAGCACTTTGAGTACTTCTGTGCTACTTGGTTTTCTTTACATTTCTTAATTTGCCATGTAACTTTTTATATGGTTGAAGAAGGATAAAATGGTCACACTTTATTTACCGTTAGTGTTTGGTTTCATGCCAGCTAGGGCAGTTATCTCTCAGCTCCATGCCTGCCCCGTTACACTCCACTGCAGAGATACAAAACGTGTAAAGCACGTATGCCAGACACCACTGCTAGCAAGTTTTCTGTCAGGTACAGCCAAAGGAAGGCAATGGTGAAAGATGGGAGGGTGGGGGGAAAGAGCAGTTGTTTATTTCCTTTTATTGGGCCACCGGACTTCAGCATGCAGCAGGAGTAGATGATGGCTGACGGTGACCACAGGTGGCTGGACGTTTCACTAGCGCTGGGGTTGGTTTCATGAGCATCTCTGTCTGTACTGCTGTAGAGTAATACGGACTCCACTGAACAAAGACAGAGCAGTCCCAGTGGCCGCTGTGGCAGTGTTTCCAGAAGTTGAACAATGATCGTAGGCTTGTGGGCCCCAGCCCAGCATGGTAGAACCCTGGCTTTGCTTTGCAGCCCTGTTTTTGTTGTGTGCCTCTGGTTATGCCTCCTTCTCCTTTCTGTTCTTCTAATCCCTTCAACATCTGCACAATAGATTTCCTGTATTAACTGCCCTATGCTTGAAATACCTAGAATACTTCCATTCTAGTGGATAATAACCAGGAGTGGTCTCAGAAAACAGATTTCAAGGATGAGAATTTACTTATCTGAACTGACTGGGATTGAACACAGTAGGGCCTTATTGCCAGTGGAGAAGTGCCCCGACATGCACTTTTAGTTACTTAAATTATCAGCTTTCTTACTGAAAGTGAAGTGTTCTCTAAAGTCAAAGCTTTGGGAAATCAAATGGAAGTTGTAATTGACTATTATGGTGGGAATAATGGCTTCTAGGACTCTTGGGTGGGTTGGCTGCTTTTGACTGCACAGAAAAATTTTAGCAAGGCAATGATGAGTTTAGGGCTTTAAACTCTCAATTCAGGTGTAGTGAGAGAAACAGAGAGCTCCATGATGGATTGTCCTGTCTTTTACTGTTGCAGTTCTGATGAAGCTGAAAATAAGACCCCAAATTTGACCCTGAGAGTTGTAGAATCACACATTAAGTTGAATTCATAGCCTCCCAAGCTTTTTGATGTGAAAGATAAGAATTGATCGGGTAGACGTGGGATCATGAGAATTGAAATGAATATACTTAGGTAAACGTAGATGAATCTGAGAATTTTAAACCTCAGGTCTCTCTGTGCTTCATTTGCAATTTCGCCTATGCTTTTTTGTGGAACCAGCCCCTCCTTATTTCCCTGAGGGGGTTAATTTTTCCCAGCTTGAAGACCATATAATGGCCTCAACCTTGCTAGGAAAAAATCTAGGGAGAAGCGTGGATGTATCATGTGTGACTCACAAATACTCCCTTTGTTGAGACATTGGGAAATGCATTGGTGAAGGGAGCACTCAAATCCTGGAAGAATTGTGGGATGCCTATGCTCTGATTGCCTTGGAATATGTTATGTGCCACTATTGAAATGGGCTCTCTCATTTAAATGGAATCATGGCATCCTGGAGTGACAGAGGCTGGGCATCTAGGTGTAACTGCCAGAGGCGTACAGTTACTCTAATGGGCAGAAGAGCCAGAGTGACAATCAGAATTTTGTGACCCCAATGTTGTTATCATTGGTGGTGGCTAAACCATTAAAGTACAGCCTTTAGGGTACAGAAACTTTTGGGTCACGTGAGCAGAAACCTGATTTCATTCACCATCAGGCCTCTCACTACGTTTCCAGCCAGTTCACAAGTCCACAGCCCTTAAATAAAGTGGGAGAGCTAGATCCCTTTGGGGATAAACTGTTGCTATTGCTATAAATATATACTGAAAATCTTCCTTTAGGTTATCCCTAGGGGGAATCTCAGTTATTTACCAGAGTGACTGAACATTATGGAAAGGGAAACTCTCGGCTCTTTTAAGGATTACTAGACATGGCCCTTACTTGATACTAATCTTTTGAGGGAACCAAAACACTACCATCGTTCTTGGAAGAGTGGGACCTTATGGTGAGCAGATGATGGATTTATTTCTCTTCCTCCCTCCCTCCTTCTCTAGATTGAGTTTATCTCACTGTAGTTCCAGGGAGACTGTGTATCTACCTTGTGATCATTGACCTAATTCTTCAGTGTTTACCCTGAAGAACATCTACCTTGTCTCTGAGTCATGGAATGAGGGATATTATGGAAGGGGGCCAAGCGAAAAGCCCTGGAAGTGTTGTCTCATCCAGGAGAGTAATCAAAAAATAATAACTGTATCACAGGAATTGCAGAGATTAGAGCCACCGTGAAATACTCAGGAAATTCAAAAGTAGAGATTTTTATCACATGCTAATTTTACTCACCTTGGCTTGTGCAAAAGGAGAACGGACCTTGGAAGCTGTTTTATTATAAGCTGAATCAGGCTGTGGTTCCAATTGCAACTGCTGTTCCAGATGTGATGTTTTTACTAGAGCCAGTCATCCTGGTCTCTGGTCTTCGGTACAGTACAGCTATTGATCTTGCAAATCCTTTCCCCACCCACATCAATCAGCCAAGATTACAAGAAGCTGTTTACACTTACCTGGCATAGAAAGCAGTGTACTTTACTGTCAGGGTTATGTAAAATCTGCTATCGTAATCTAGTATACCTTGAAGTTATTTTTTAAATGGCCAAGTAAGGGTAAAAAAAAAATTCATACTTTTCCCATTATTACTGTAAAATTTTAAACCAAAGAGCGTTTCTTAGAACCAATAAAGGGTGGAAGAGGAAGGTGTGAATTAGTGCTTAAAGCAGTATTTATTTGATTGACTTCAGCTAGGATGATTGTTCTTCCAGAATTAAAAAGTAGAGCAAAACTAAAAAAAACCAAAAAGTTAACACAAAGTGTAATTTTAAGCTCCAGAATTTCTTGTCTTCTTACCCTTTCCCTCACCTTACCTTTTTAGACTAAAAATCAGAGGTGGTTAACAGGTTTTTGTTTTGTTTTGTTTTTTTGGTTCAGTGGACTCCTTTGCAACCTGGTGAAGTCTGGATGTCACAGAATGTTTTCAAATGCACAACATAGCTTGCATAGGATTATAAAGCAAGTCAATTAGTTGAAATATAATCAACAAAATATTTTAAAATCTCCAGTACAGTAATACATGTATAGTAAAAATAAGTAAAAATTAGTATTACTTCTAATAAGTATTTTAATGTTGAAGTTAGTGATGAGTATAACAATATGTCAGATTATCTGTCAAATTACCTGTGATTACTGGTCACAGGTACTCTAATACTACTGTCATTTATTGTCTGCATTCGTAATAGAGGGCAATTTAAACATTTAGTCAGATGTGAGTGAAAATAAATGTATGGTCTCTTTTCCATCCAAATACATGGACCATCCTTTCACCTCCCGTTCCCCAAGTCCTTGTATTGAACTTTTTGGTGGATGAGGGAGGGGTACATGAATCTCACTTAAATCTGTTTAGAGCAGAAGCTGTTTATGTAACACAATGGCCCTGAAAAGAGGAATATTTATTATCTTTTGAATGTATTTGCTTAATCATATATTTTACCACAATGCTGTATTTACTGTATGGAGAATTAAAATACTCTAACATAATGGAAAGTGGAGACCAGAATGAGTCAATGTGAATAAGTAGTAATTCTTTGGTCAGTGAGTTACCACATAGTAAATTAACTCTTCTAATATACTAGATGGTGCTTCATGGACCTTTTGAAGTAAAACTATTTCAAGATTACACTGTTTTCCTCCATTTTGTCAACTGGTTCAAGCTCATTTACTTAATGCTCAACTAGACTGACTGCATAATATCTAAAATTTTTGTTTATTTCTGAAAGATTGAGTTTCTGCAATAATCTGCACTAATTGGTGTGAAATTCTTACTAGAGTATTTACAAAAGTATTACTTTTTATACATTTGTCAGCTCACTCAAATAAAACTGCACATAATGAAAACAATTGCATTTTTGACCACTATAGCTACAAAATAATTTCTGTATTTTCTTCTTCCTTCTCCACTTTTTCAGTCCCAAATTATGACAATTTCACTAGCATTTGAAAAATTATTATGTTTATTGGATTATTTGCAGGTGGGGCTCTGGGCTTTGGTCTACAAATCAGTGGTTAATTTAATGATGCACTAGTTTATATTTAGCAAAATGAAGCATAACAAGCTCAGCTGAAAAAATGATTCTTGTTTCAACCAGTGATCTTCACACAGCTGTTTAAATACCATATTGTACTTGTTTTTTGCCTCTTTCCTTATTTAGGATGGCACATGGTACTTGTGTAATCTTTGCTTATTTTAAGCCGGCATAAAAGAATGGCTCTCAGCAAACCGGAGGCAATTTGCAAAACTAAGGGATATTCTTATGAATTCAGGCCAAGTTAAATTATTATTGAAGAATACATCTTTTCTCCCCAAAATTTTTCCTAAGACTTTTTTTCATTATAATGTTATGTTTCAAAGTTTATGACAGAGGTACATTATTTCATTTGTTCCATATAATTTTCTTTCTTCTGTATAATGATACCATTAAAGTAAGATTGGCCTGGAAAAGTCAGATGTTTTAAAACTGTAGAAGTTCCTTTTTGTGTTATCAATGTTATAATATTTTTCTACCTAGAAAAGATTGTGGCTCTTTGTATACAGATGGAAATGCTGACTTAAAACATAACCAATATAGATGGAAATTTAAAATAATTTTTTTTTTTTTTTTTTTTTTTAACATCTTTATTGGGGTATAATTGCTTTACAATGGTGTGTTAGTTTCTGCTTTATAACAGAGTGAGTCAGTTATACATATATATATGTTCCCATATCTCTTCCCTCTTTGTCTCCCTCCCTCCCACCCTCCCTATCCCACCCCTCCAGACAGCCACAAAGAACCGAGCCGGTTTCCCTGTGCCATGCGGCTGCTTCCCACTGGCTATCTACCTTACGTTTGTTAGTATATATATGACATTTTTTTCACTGCTGCCTCATCTTCACTGCCTGTCTGATCCAGCCCCCAACTACTACACCACCAATAACAATCAGTTCCTTTCCTTTTACATTTGTTATCAGGGGTACCAAAAAAACCTTTCTCTTACGATTTCAGGATTTTATTCGCCCTTATATTTACGTAACTGCCATTCTTTCATGAAATGTACTGTAAATATTATCAGATGGTACCATTTTATCACAGTACCTTTGTGAAGTAGGACACTGTGCCATGTGTAGATCTTATATCTGCTTTTTTTGTGGAACTCTTTGCTGTCTATTTACTAACTTAAGCATATGATCTCGTAGACAATGATCACAACTGAGATCGGAAAGATAAGGAACAGAGATGCAGGAACATACTTATAACTTCAAAGACTATGTTGAAGTACACCAGTGTAATTGTTCTACTTAGTAAAACAACTCAGTCTCTGCCTCTCTGTTTCCTGGAATGTGTGGTGTTGCTTAAAACGCTCAAGTATATTCTATATATTTATTCTGGATTCTCTGGATATCAGACCTGATTTGGTTGATTGTACTCTTTTTTATTAGGTAGAATTGTTATGTTTTTGTCTTATTACTAGATTTAAATCTAACAGTTAGAAGCACTGTCCTAGGAACTGTTATACCAAGAAAAGTCATACTGCTATGGGTTTTTAAAGGAAGTTAGAAATGCAATGAGAACATATAGGAAACAGCTATAAGTAAGAAAAATAAATCTGTCAAAGAGTAAAGATATGCTGTGTAAATTATGACTATGGGTAAAACTTAAAAACTTGCAACTTGATAGTTATTTTTTTGAATTAATAAACAATATTATAGGTATAGTTACATTTTATAGTAATAAATTAAATTTTCATACAGAATTAAACTTTATGTACTGTATATAGCACGTAGAATTTGGGAAGCTGAGTATTACTCTGGGACCATCTATATATTGACCTGCTGTGAGGTAGATAATCAAAGCTTTTCGTAAGTGTTTTTTTATAATTGAATATAGCATGTATGAACATGTTTTGGACAAAATTCAGGACTAAAATACTGAAGTGAAATTAGAAAGAATGGAACCAAAAATAAAAACTCAGTGACTTGAAAGTAATGGTAAATGCTAATAAAATAAGAATAAAAAACGAAATGGTAACATTTATGATACAGCTCTCAGCCAAATAAGAAAATGTTTAAAAAAATTAAAATCTCTAAATTGTGAGCTACATCGATAAAAGACTATTTAGGGTTAAAAATTAGAATAAGGTGGGGGCTTCCCTGGTGGCGCAGTGGTTGAGAGTCCACCTGCTGGTGCAGGGGACACGGGTTCGTTCCCCGGTCCGGGAAGATCCCACATGCCGCAGAGCGGCTGGGCCTGTGAGCCATGGCCGCTGAGCCTGTGCGTCCGGAGCCTGTGCTCCGCAATGGGAGAGGCCACAACAGTGAGAAGCCCGCGTACCAAAAAAAAAAAAAAAATTAGAATAAGGTATTAAGTTTTTGTAACATAATTTAAGGTGATGGTATATGCTATTCCTTTTCCTTGTTTGAGTTTTCCATCTTATTCACATGTGAAAAATGGGCTGAAATGATAAACTAAGAACTAAATGAAAAAATGTATTTAAAAAAATGCTGCTTACAGTTAATCAGATTTTTAAATATCAGAAAAGCTCTTTTAATAATGAGCAATCAATTCCATAAGCATCCATTTTTAAAGTATAATGCTAATATATGCTGATAATTCATACAGTTTTTCCCTCCATTTTGCTGAGGGTAGCAAGGCTGTTAATCCTGTTAACTTCTTCATTTTCACTGATTCAGCCTGAGGGATAAAAGTTAGGAGACATCAGCAAATTGATAGAGTAACTTGGTCTAGAGCTTGATCATTACTCCCTGAAATAAAAGGCAGGTAGCTTTCAACATCCAAATGTGACTGTTATTTAGAGCGTAGTTCAAAGAAATAGCCAGCCGTTTGTGAGTTCCACTTAAGATAAAAGACACGTAGCAACAGGGTGATAGGCCGTATCTCATTTGGCTTTTTCTTTCTAGATGCTGTCATGAGACTGTAGATTCTGATCTTAAGGAGCCACCTTGAAACTAGTAATGAACTTTGGCAGTTTATTGTGCTTTGTCCAGTTCCCCAAAATTCACATCAAAATCCCTTTACACAACTGAGAATAATTGGCTCTATTTTTATCAAGCTCAACAAACAGCAAAAGTGCTAGATAACAGTTGTCATTTCATTCAATAAACATATGTTGGTAGCCTATTATGTGCTAGGTACTCTGATAGGAATACAGAGATGAATAACCCTTGGATTTTGCCCTCAAGGAGTAAGCAGATAATGGGGAAAACACACGCATGCATGCATGCACGCACACATACAGGCACACACATGTACTCTGTACAGGGTACAGTCCTGGGTTTTGAAGTCTGTGTAGGTCAGCATGTGGAAGAGAGGGGAAGGGGACCTATGTGCCATCATGTGAACAGGTGGAAGAAATATTAAAGAATTTTAAGTAGAAGAGTAATACTAATTTGTGAGCTGATACATTCTGTGAAGATCGAGTAATATATTTGAAACTGAAATTACCTCTGAAAATTCTAAATAAATTGATATAACCATGTTCCAGTCCCTTTGACAGTGTGTCTACAAAGATGAATGAAGTACATTTCTTGGCTTCTCCCAGCTCACTGTTGAATTGGGGGAGACAGATAATGCAAAACAAACCACAGTTCAATGTGGTAAGTGCTGCAGTAATGTTAGAAACAAAGTGCTAAGTAAAAATTCTAGGTGATTAACTTTTTCTTTGTATAAATTTGCTTCTCTTAATGGATATTTTTAATGTCTTCTCATCTTTGAAAATCAACTTTGTTGAGGTAAAATTATATAAAATACAACATACCCTTTTAAAAAAGAGGTGAAAAATATGTAGGAACATTTTTCCTGGTGAAGAATGGATGATGTAATCTTATTCTTTGTAAGGAAAAGATTCAAATTTGTTAAGGCCCAAATTTGGCTTCCTGTGTTTAGATTTTTATCACAATGAAAGTAGGCCTATATTTCAGAAACAGGCCTTTTGCTTAGAAGGTAGTTTGGGGGCATCAAACTGAGGGACAATTTTTAGCAAGAATAGCAATCTCTGTAGTTTTGACTGGGAGGGATAAAAGAAAAAACTCTAATTTTTATGCTAGTTTTAAAACAGCGAAGGGAAGAATACTTTTAAAAGATATATCAATTATGAAAAGACATTAGTTCTAAGAGTATCAAGGGAATCAACAATAAAACACTTTTAGGTTTCTACAGTTAATCAGTTAGGCTGAAGATTAGGCGTATTATTTGTCCATTATATACCTCTTTATGTATGAGACCCCAATAACTGAGTTATTACACTCTGAAGATTGGCTTGGCCACATTATTTTATGAGAAGAGCCCATCATTACAGCACCTCAGTCAGTAACCTCTTTTCTGAATTAAAAAAACAGTCTCCATCCCAGTATCATCATTATGATTCCCTATACAAAAATGAAAAGCTTTTAAGTGTTTCTGAAAATGGATTGATGCTGATACCAGATAAAGTGAGACCTGTGCTAGATTTTTAAATAATTTTTTCTTATTAAACTTATAGGTGTTCACTTTGGAAAACTTAGAAATATGAATTAGAATGAAGAAGAAAAAGAAAAAGTAGTCATTACACACATTTTGATCTAAGTCAGTTTTATTTAAATAAGGACAGCATGGGCTTCCCTAGTGGCGCAGTAGTTGAGAGTCCGCCTGCAGATGCAGGGGACACGGGTTTGCCGCGGTC
>NW_006771479.1:334523-384605 GCF_000442215.2 Lipotes vexillifer | reverse complement strand
TCCCACATGCCGCGGAGCGGCTGGGCCCGTGAGCCATGGCCGCTGAGCCTGCGCGTCAGGAGCCTGTGCTCTGCAACAGGAGAGGCCACAACAGTGAGAGGCCCGTGTACCGCAAAAAAAATAAATAAATAAATAAAAATAAAAATAAATAAATAAATAAATAAGGACAGCAAAGTAATCCTTGAAAATTTGGCATACCATTTTATTGTACATTTCATGATATTTAGAGATCTATATATGCCTGAAATTTTTGATACTTTTTAGAAGGTATCTAAATCTTTCCTGCCCTACTCTTTCACCACTTTTCCTAGGAAACTGCTTCTTTAATTCTCAACTACTTTTTGTGTAAAACATTGCAGAGAGAGACCAATGGAATGGAGACCTTATCGAGGGTAGTGACAGTCTCAGAAGGAGGCTGTTGTTTCAAGGACCAAGTTCTGGGATTCAGTTCTCAGCTTTGCAGGTACTGAAAGTTGATTCTTCAGTGTCTAGAAGTTCATCAGTCTTTCTGGGCTAGACCCACCAAAGAAATGAATAAACCTGTATTTATTAATTAATTTTTTATTAATTTGCCATTCTAGTTTAGCCCTAAGGAAGTGGATTTTTTTGAAGCCCTGAAACCTATTGACGCTGTTCTAAGTTGCTGACAAAATGCCAGTTCTTTTCCAATAATCTGGCCCTCTCCCTTTGCTTAATTCATTCTCTGACTTTTCCATAGCCAACTTCCCACTCTCCCCCCACCACCTCGCCACCCTCCAGAGACCCCGTTTCATAGCAAAACAGAAGAAAACAACCTCCCAAAGCAGAACAATTTTTTTTTTTCTACATTCTTATAATTGTCATGGAGTTCTCCTGTTCTACTTCCTTTCACAACTAACATCTGCAATCTGGAGCCACCTTCCTCATCAGAAGACTCTTTCTTTCTTAGACAGTCATACTTTCAAATTCTAATTTCTGGGGCTTTCCTTTTATAGAGGTCATGTAGATCATTGTTCTTGGAGCACACTTTTAAAAGAAATTTTTATTTAAGGAGAACAGGAAGGGTCATGTTTAAGCTTTCTTATTTATATGTTCCTTCTATCATTGCTTTATGTGTACGTTATTTTGATTTTGGATATTGATGTCCAGATAGTTTAACCTCCTGTTTCCTGACTTTTTCAGAAAATATACATATATATTATATATATAATTGTAATATATTGAATAAAGTGTGTATTTAAAATTTATACATAAATATATATTTATATACACATATGTGTATATATGTATATGTGTGTATGTGTATAAATGTATATACATTTTGACTCACAATATTTATACAAATGGCTGAACGTTACATTTTGATTCTTTACAATTAATTCTCAGAGCATTAATTTCATTTTCGTTTGTGGCACAACATTTACTGTTTTTCTCTTTCTCCACCCTACCACCACTAGTATGTTTTTGCTTTGGAAAAAGCTATCTTCATAAATACTGTGGCATTTATTTTCTGTAATAGCTTTATCTGCACATTTTACTTGAACATTGATTTCTCATCACATGACAGAAATGGCAAGGTTAGCATTTCAGGAGAGCTTCCCTTCTGTTAACAATATCTTCATCCTCTCATTAGTTTAATTCATGGTACTAACCCAGACAAACTTTGACCATTAAATCCTTTTAGGCAGCAGAGTTTCCCAAAGGCCATTCTTTGTTTTTGAATAATAAGTTTCTTCAATTCATTTTAGTGTATGAAGTTAATACTATATGGGAATTCATTTCCTTTCTGATGCAATAAACTTTCCATAAATGTGTGAGGTTAGCTTTTAAGTTTTTTCTTCTCTTATATAGCTGATGGTTAGAGTATCCAATAGAATATTTTGTTCTCTTCCAACTAAAGCTCTCTTTTTTGGGGGGTTGGGATTGTGGTTTTGATAGTTGTTCCTGTAACTGTTTCTTCTATCACAACTTTTTCTTTTATTGTTCAGGAAAGGATGAGGTCTCTCCAAAAAGCATTTATGAAATCCCTGAAGAACCCTTGTGAAGGCGCTGAGATTGATTTTTTTGTTTCTTTTAAAAAAAATAAATACTCAAGTTTGAGAAGTCCATATCTTCAGGAAGCTTAATAATCAAAAACTGTCCATTCAGTTCTGAGGAACTGCCTGTTATGCCATTACTATTTCTGACAAATAGATCAGGTACGGTTCCAAAGAACAGGAGAATCAAACATAAGTTACTTCTTCCCCAGATTAGAAGGGAGTCTCACAGAATAAAATACAGGATATTCTAACTTTGCATAGTCATGATCATAGAACTGAAATCCCCAAGCACTTTCTAGAGATAAGGAGAGGCATTGCAGAAATAAATAGATACTGGCTGCTTCCAAACAGCGAGTGTATATAAGTACATTAAAAAAATTTGCTTTATGAGGCTGAGCTTTTTAATTTATTCAGCCAAAGATCCATTACTCCGATTTTTAAGTAATTTTCTGTTGAAGGAAGGACTGAGAACATATTCATACTTCAAGAGTTGCTAATGTTTACTGAACTAATTTGTAAATAGTAAATGTTTTAATTTTTCAGATTCCTGTACTTTGCTTAGTGGGGAAAAAGGCAGTACTTTGAGGATGCTTAGTAAGGAGCAGAACAGGGCAATCAAGGGCAGAAGATGTTACTTAGAAATGCATTTGGGTTTTTAAAAGTTTGTATCTGGTTTCAAATTTTGAAACTTGTTTCAGAGGTTGAATTGTTTCAAATTTCCAAAAGATATGTATATAAGGCCATTTTTTGTTTTCTAAAACCAAGGGTGGGGGGCAAAGAAGGCAGTATAATCAACTCTCTTAAGGCTGGTATGATATGATTGGGTTTGAGGAGTGAATTTAGTGAATACTCTCTTTGGGGTTTAGGTCACTGAAGTCAAGTGAAAAGGTAGGGGTGTTGCAGCCCAGTAATTATCTCGTAAGTGAGTCACACTGGGGAAGTTCTCTTTAAAATCTCTTCTATGTCATGCCCTTTCCTGATATAGCAATATTTTTCTTTATGACTGGAGCTAGAAGTAATCAAATAAAAGGTGCTAAGCAGTAAAGATTTGGGCAGTTGTCATAATCTCCATCAGAGAAGCCAAAGAGAAAAAAAGAAAACAGTATTTCACTGCTGCTTTTTAGTGTGATGACTAAGCACATAAACATGTGTAACCTTGGTTAGATATTGAACATGGCTGTGCCTCAGTTTCCTCATTTATAAAATGAGGACAGTATAAGACCTCTTAGGTATTGTCAGGACTGAATGAGCATATATACGTATGGCATTTAAAGGGAGGTGATATTTAATAAATTGAGAGCTGATGACAAACAAAACAAAACAAAAAAACCCCAGAAAACAATGTTGTGAAGATATGGAGGCAAGAGCATTCGCGTGAAGAGTTTCTAATGTGTTCAGAAAACAAAAAGAAGACTCGTGATGCAAATGGGTGGCAGCCTGGGCATGAGCAGTATGAGGTACGAATGGGAAGCTGGATGGGATCTGGTTTTGTAAGGCTCTGTGAGCCTGGATAAGGAATTAGGATATCATTTTCCATGCAGCAGGGAACTCTTGGAAGGTTTTTTTTTTTTTTTTTTTTTTTTTTTTTGCGGTATGCGGGCCTCTCACTGTTGTGGCCTCTCCCGTTGAGGAGCACAGGCTCCGGACGCGCAGGCTCAATGGCCACGGCTCACGGGCCTAGCCGCTCTGCAGCATGTGGGATCTTCACGGACCGGGGTACAAACCCATGTCCCCTGCATCGGCAGGCGGACTCTCAACCACTGTGCCACCAGGGAAGCCCTCTTGGAAGGTTTTTAAGTAGGACTGGCATTATCTAACCTACATTTTTATAACTATTTTGATTAAGGCCTACAATAATCAAGACAGTGAGGTTTAATGGTGGAGGGATAGACACATAAGTTAAATAGCACTGAATATTGTCCCAAGAAGTATACCTGCACAGAATTTTGGCACACTGAATTTGACAAAGGGGCAAAAGCAATTCAATGGGGGAAGGATAACCATTTCAACAAATGGTGCTAGAGCAATTGGGCATTCACAGGTAAAATAAGGAAATTGACCTAAAACTCACACCTTATAAAAACAATTAACTCCAAAAGGATCATTTGCACTTAAATGCAAAAGTATAAGAATTTTACAAACAAAAAAATAACAGGATGAGATCCTCAGGATCTAGGGCTATGCAGAGTTCCTAGACTTCATTACCAAAAACACAGTCCACAGAAGGAGAAGTCAATAAATTTGACCTCATTTGTTCTGTGAAAGACCTGTGTTAAGAGAATGAAAAGATAAGCTACAGACTGGGAGAAAATATTTGTAAGCCACATATCCGACAAAAAAACTAGTGTCTGAAACATGTAAATAACTCTCAAAATTTAGCTGTATAAACAGTCCAATTAGAAAATGGGCAAAAGACATGAAGAAACATTTCATCAGAGAGGATGTACACATGGCAAATAAATACATGAAAAGAGCTGCCTTTCTCTAATGGCATCATTAGCCACTAGAGAAAAGTAAATTAAAACCATGGTAAGTTAATACTGCACACCTACCAGAATGACTAAAATAAGAAAGTGCAACACCAAATGCTGTTGAGGGTGTGAGGAAAATGCATCACTCGTACCTTGCTGTGGGGGGAATGTAAAATGGTGCAGCCACACTGGAAAACAGTGTGGTGGTTTTTTATAAGTCTAAACATCAGTTACTGTATGACCCAGCAAAAGCACTCTGAGGCATTTATCCTAGGGAAAATGGCAACCTACACAAAAACCTATACATGAATATTCGTAATTGAACCTGTACTTGAATGTTCAACTTACATTCACACAAAAACCTGTATTTGAATGTTCTAGCCCAAAGTGGAAATATTCCAGATGTTCTTCAAAGTTGAATTGTTACACTGTGACACATAAGTCCTGTGGAATCCTACTCAGCAACAAAAAGGAATGATACATGAAACAACTTGGCTGAATCTCTAGGCAGTTATTCTAAGTGAAAGAAACCAATCCCCGAAGGTCACATATGAATGACTCCATTTATATAACATTCTTGAAATGACACAGTTATGAAATAGAGAACATTAATGGTTGCCAGGGTTCAGGACCAGGGGTTGGGGGTGGGAGGAGGAAGGAGGTGATTGTGTCTATGAAAGGAAGACAGGAGGGATCCTTGTGGTGATGGAATCCCCCTATATCTTGACTGTTTTCAATGTCAGCATCCTGGTTGTGAATTTGTGCTGTAGTTTTGCAAGACGTTACCACTGAGAGAAACTGAATAAGAGGGTATGTGGCATCTGTTTGTATTATTTCTTACAACTACATATGAATCTACAATTAACTCAAAATAACGAGTTTAATTATTAATTACAGAAAAGCCCAATTATTTTAGCAGATCAGTAGAGAATATATGGCCTCCAGCCCTAGTTTTTCTGATTTAACTGGTCAGGAGTGGTATCTGTGTCTTGTACTTTTAGGAAGACTTTCAGGTGGTTCTGTTGTGCAGACAGGATTGAGGAGCTCTGCAAAGCTGCACACAGATCCCTCTGGGCTTTACATGCAGGATGTTACTCATGCCTTCTTTAGGCTGTGATACTTGTTGCAGGCATTCGACTCTGCATGTCTGTGACCTGATCCTGGGGGATCAGTGTCAGTTTCTCAGCTGAGACCACCAACTGAGAATGTTTGAGATCTATATATCTATACATATCTTAATATTTTCCTTTTCAAAGTACATTTTATTCTGTTTCTTTCCAAGGTCCATTCAGCTTTTATTTCAGACACCTGTTGAAATAATTTCATAACTTGTAGTTACTGTAATTTTGTCAGCAAGGATGCAGAAACTGCTTATTCATGCTTGCATGTTGCTGTTTGTCCTTTTGTCCCCCCTTCTCTTGCATATGGGCCCTGGCTGGGCAATAAAATCCTGTGTGTAAACACAACACGTGCAAGTCTTTTTGCCTGGCAGTTGCAGGAATCTATTTAAAAACAACAACAGCAGGGCTTCCCTTGTGGCGCAGTGGTTGAGAGTCCGCCTGCCGATGCAGGGGACACGGGTTCGTGCCCCGGTCTGGGAAGATCCCACGTGCCGCGGAGCGGCTGGGCCCGTGAGCCATGGCCGCTGAGCCTGCGCGTCCGGAGCCTGTGCTCCGCAACGGGAGAGGCCACAACAGTGAGAGGCCTGCGTACCGCAAAAAAAAACACAAAAACACAAAAAAACAACAACAGCAGTATTTAATTCACATTTGAGGTTCCTCCTTGAAGTGCCTGCTGCTTATGATCAGAAACCACAGTAAACTGTTACTTCATAAGTTTTATACATTATTTTCCATGAGAACTTCTTTCTTTTGTCTTTGTACAGTAGAGAAGCATGCATTTTTCCCCCTTTGCTTCAGCTACACTTTTAAAGAATCTGGCAAAACTCCACTGGTAATAGGTCTGTATTTGCTCCTGGAAATTCTAATCTCTTGTTTAATTATATATTGACCACTTAATTCTGTGTTGCATTTTGAAGATTATTTACCTGATGCAGAGTTCAGCAGAATGCTTAACACATAGTAGGTGTTCAGTAATTGTTATTGAATAAGATTAACAATTGTTTAAGGATTATTGCTGTGTATCAGCCCTGTGGACAGTTCTGTCTTCATGTAGCTTTCGATTTGGTGATGAGATATATAAATAATGAGAATGATTCAAGACTTGTTATACATGGCTCTACCATTTACTTATTATGGTGTGACCTTGAATAGTTAATGAATCTCAGTGTCTTACCTGTAACATTGGGATACTTTTTCATAAAGCTACTGTAAAAATTCAAGGCACCTGTAAAGCATTCTGTACATCATCTATGCTCCATGAATGGTAATTTCTTTAGGTGACTCCCTTTTTTTTTTTTTTTTTTTTTTTTTTTTGCCGTACGCGGGCCTCTCACAGTTGTGGCCTCTCCAGTTGCGGAGCACAGGCTCCGGACGCGCAGGCTCAGCGGCCATGGCTCACGGGCCCAGCCGCTCCGCGTCATGTGGGATCCTCCCGGACTGGGGCACGAACCCGCGTCCCCTGCATTGGCAGGCGGACTCCCAACCACTGCGCCACCAGGGAAGCCCTAGATGACTCTCTTAAGTCACATAGCTGGTTGGTAGTAAACAAGGAAATTGGGCCTCCTCATGTCCAGTTGTCTAGTTGTTTCCTTTTATTTAGACATCTAATGTGTTCAATTTCCACAAGCATTTAAGAAAACTTCTACATCATAAACTTATTATTCCTTTTTATATGTCTTTCAAAATAAAATTTATTGATTACAGGAAAAATCATTAAAAAAAAGACTTGTTATAACATTCCATTTATTGGATGTGATGGATACTTTGTCAAACTTACTTGGCACCGGTGTGTGTGTGTGTGTGTGTGTGTGTGAATGGTGCGCTAGCCTGATGCCCTCTGTTTTTGCCTTTGTCTCTCATCCTCTTGATAAAGTCTCAGTGTCACCATTAGACACCTGTTATTTATGGTTCTGGTAATTCAGGACAAATAGTGGAAGTCTGTAGGCTGTTCCTTGAATCAGGTGTGGTCCAAATACTTTTGCCTTTTGACTGTACTTTTTCCCCTTTATGACTTCAAGTGCACAAAATTTGTTTGCTCCGGGCGATTCTTGTTATTGATCAATGTATAGCCCCTCTTTTATTTTACTTTATTATGTTTTTCCTTCTACCTGCTGTTCCTGTCCCTCCATTATAAGTATCTGTATAAAGTATTTAATAAATGTGCCTACAATTAGCTCTCCCTTAGCTTTTTTTGATATATATGTATCCTTGAAAAAGGATTATGCTATTTTGTTTGTTTCATTGTATTTATTTATTGTTTAAGAAACACTTATATAACACTTGTCATATCTCAGATACTGTTTAAAATTTTTCCAACATTAATTCATTTAATTCTCACAACAGCTCTGTGAGGTAGATTTTCTTTTCCCTGTTGTCACAAAAAGGTTGGTGCTGTAAATCTCACTTGGTTCTTTCCCTTTTTTTCCATGCTGCCATTTGTATGTCAAATTCATGACCTTTAATTGCTACTTGGTATTTTGTTATGAGCGTATACCACATTTTGCAGACATCAACTTTATTGAGGTATAATATACATATAATAAAATAAGCTCATATTAAATATATAGTTTACTGATTTTTGACAAATGAATATATTCCTGTAATCAATGTCACAATCAATATATACATTTCCTTCACCCCAGGAGATACCCTGGTACCCTTTCCCACTCAGTCCTACCCCTGGCCCAAGACTTTGTGTCACAATGGATTCATTTTTCCTGTATTACATTTTTTATAAATGGAACCATACAGTATGTACTCTTTGATTCTGACTTTTTTTAAAATTCAGCATATTTTGGGATTCATTCATACTGTTGCTTGAATTGGCAGTTCACTTTTTATTATGGTGTAGTTTTTCATTGGATAGATGTACCATAATTTGTTTATCTATTCATCTGTTGATGGACATTTGGGTTGTTTCCAGTTTTGGGCTAGAATGAGTAAAGCTGGCGTGAAAATTTATGCATAAGTCTCTGTAGTGATAAATGTTTTCATTTCTCTTAGGTAAATACCTAGGAATGAACTTCCTGGGTCTTATGATAGGTATATATTTAACATTATAAAAAACTGTCAGAATGTTTAACAAAGTGGTTGTGTCATTTTTACAATCTGACCAGTAATGAATAAGAGTTCAGTTTCTGTCACATTCTTGAAAACTCTTGGTATTGTCACCGTTTTTTTTTTAAGCTATTTATTTTGAAATAATTATAGAGTCATAGTTGCAAAAATAATACAGGTGGTCCTTTGTACTCTGCACCCAATTTTCCCCCAGTGGTAACATCTTGTATAATTTTACTACAATGTCAAAACCAGGAAATTGATATGGTACAGTTCACAGAGTTGTTCAGATTTCACCAGCTTTAAATACACTAATTTCTGTGTACATGTGTATGTAGTTCCCTGGAATTTTTTCATGGTTAGATTCATGTAACTACCACTGCAGTCAAGGTGCAGAACTTTCCCATCACTGCAAAGATTCTTCATTCTAGCGTTTTACAGTCACACACGTCCCGCTTTGCTCCCTTCCCCCACCTCTTCTTGCACCCTTTGTGAAACCATGGAAAAAACCTGTACACCATCTCTATAATTTTGTCATTTCATGAATGCTATATAAATGTAATAAGATAGTATATAGTCCCTTGAGATTGGCTATTTTTACTCAACAGAATGCCCTTAATATCTATACAAGGTGTTGACTTGCGTGTATCAGTAGTTATTTTCCTTTTCATTGCTGCATGATATGGATATAGCCATTTACCTGTTGAGAGACATTTGAATTGTTGCCATTTTTTTGCTTTTACAAAAACTACTATGAACTACTGTGTATATGCTTTTGTGTGGACATAAATTTTCATTTCACTGGAATAAATGCCCAGTAATGTAAGTTAAGTTTTGTTGTTGTTATTTTTGAAGGAACTGCCAGACTGTTTTTCAGAGTGGTTGTACCATTTTACAGTCTCACCAGCAAGACGTGATTTGTCTAGTTTCTCCACATCCTTGCCAGCATTTGCTATTGTCATTATTGTTTATTTTAGCCACTGTAATAGTTGAGTACTACTACTTCATTTAGGTTTTAATTTGCATTTCCTTAATGGCTAATGGTATTGAACATTTTTTCATGTGCTTAATTTGCCATCTGTATATCCTCTCTGGTGAAATGTACAGTATTATCAGTTTTTAATCTTAGACATTCTAATGGAGTGTACTGGTATCTCACTGTTATATTAATTTTTGTTTTCCTGAAAATTATGATGTTGAGCATCTTTTCAAGTGTTTATTGGTGATTCTTACATCTTCTTTAGTGAAGTGTCTGTTCAGATTGGTTTTGCTCTTTTTTAAGTTGGTTTATTTGTCTTACAGAGTCATAAGAACTCGTTATTTCTGGATACCAGTGCTTTGTCAGATACATGTATTGCAAATACTTTCCAGCATTTTGTGGCTCACATTTTTCTTTTTTAAAATAATTTCTTTTGAGGAGCAGAAGTTTTTAATTTTGATGATTTTTTTTGTTTGTTGTTTTTTTTGCGGTACACGGGCCTGTCACTGTTGTGGCCTCTCCTATTGGGGAGTACAGGCTCGGGACGCACAGGCTCAGCAGCCATGGCTCACTGGCCCAGCTGCTCCGCGGCATATGGGATCTTCCCAGACCGGGGAACGAACCCGTGTCCCCGGTATCGGCAGGCGGACTCTCAACCACTGCACCACCAGGGAAGCCCCCATGGTTTTCTTTTATTGTTAGTGCTTTTTAACATCCATTCTAACAAATCTTTGCTTACTCAAAGGTCATGAACATTTTCTCCTAGAAATTTTATAGTTGTACGTTTTACATTTGGGTCTAAGTTCTCTTTCGAAGTTAATTTTTCTTCATGTGCACATTTGTGTTATCCAGTCCCCTATTGATTGTTACTTAGGTTTACTAGCATAAATAACACTGATGACACACTGTCACGTATGGCTCCTTGTGGCTATATGGAAAAATATCTCTGACTGGTAAGGCATATATTCAATTCACTAAGTGTATGCAAATTGCTATCTACAATAGTTACACAACTTTATACTCCCATCAGCATGGTGGGAGAGTCCCTGTTCCCTTTATTTTTACTTCTTATGAATAATTATTTGTTCCTTCACTTCTAAACTCAGATTTTATATTATGTTATTCTCAGCATGCTTCCTTATGACAATCTGTGACTCTTTTCTAATTCACTTACTCTGATCTTTTATGGAGGGAAGGGGAAACCAGTACTCTTACCCAGTTCAAATTGTGTCTGTATTATGAGTACATAGGCTGAGAGGGAAGGCCTTAGGTTCTGTAGCATTAGTTCAAGGTTCTGTACCATTAGTTCAGTGCATAGGTGTTATGATAGGTGTTTTATCAAGTTGACCACTCTTTTATCTCCTTTTTCATTCTCAACTTTGGTTCTTATTTTTCATGATGTTGAACTAGTGACCTCAGATAAATTAGGTATTTCTTTTTTCTTTTTACATCTCTATTGATATATAATTGCTTTACAACGGTGTGTTAGTTTCTGATTTATAACAAAGTGAATCAGTTATACATATACATATGTTCCCATATCTCTTCCCTCTTGTGTCTTCCTCCCTCCCGCCCTCGCTATCCCACCCCTCTAGGTGGTCACAAAGCACCGAGCTGATCTCCCTGTGCTATGGGGCTGCTTCCCACTAGCTATCTATTTTACGTTTGGTAGTGTATATGTGTCCATGCCACTCTCTCACTTTGTCACAGCTTACCCTTCCCCCTCCCCATATCCTCAAGTCCGTTCTATGGTAGGTCTGTGTCTTTATTCCTGTCTTACCCCTAGGTTCTTCATGACAGTTTTTTCTTAAATTTCATATATATGTGTTAGCATACGGTATTTGTCTTTCTCATTCCGACTAACTTCACTCTGTATGACAGACTCTGGGTCCATCCACCTCATTACAAATAGCTCAATTTCGTTTCTTTTTATGGCTGAGTGATATTCCATTGTATATATGTGCCACATCTTCTTTATCCATTCATCCAATGTTGGACACTTAGGTTGTTTCCATCTCCTGGCTATTGTAAATAGAGCTGCAGTGAACATTTTGGTACATGACTCTTTTTGAATTATTGTTTTCTCAGGGTATATGCCCAGTAGTGGGATTGTTGGGTCATATGGTTGTTCTATTTGTAGTTTTTTAAGGAACCTCCATACTGTTCTCCGTAGTGGCTGTACCAATTCACATTCCCACCAGCAGTGCAAGAGTTTTCCCTTTTCTCCACACCCTCTCCAGCATTTATTGTTTCTAGATTTTTTGATGATGGCCATTCTGACTGGTGTGAGATGATATCTCATTGTAGTTTTGATTTGCATTTCTCTAATGATTAATGATGTTGAGCATTCTTTCATGTGTTTGTTGGCAGTCTGTATATCTTCTTTGGAGAAATGTCTATTTAGGTCTTCTGCCCATTTTTGGATTGGGTTGTTTTGTTATTGAGCTGTATGAGCTGCTTGTAAATTTTGGAGATTAATCCTTTGTCAGTTGCTTCATTTGAAAATATGTTCTCCCAATCTGAAGGTTGTCTTTTGATCTTGTTTCTGGTTTCCTTTGCTGTGCAAAAGCTTTGAAGTTTCATTAGGTCCCATTTGTTTATTTTTGTTTTTATTTCCATTTCTCTAGGAGGTGGGTCAAAAAGGATCTTGCTGTGATTTATGTCATAGAGTGTTCTGCCTATGTTTTCCTCTAAGAGTTTGATAGTTTCTGGCCTTACATTTAGGTCTTTAATCCATTTTGAGCTTATTTTTGTGTATGGTGTTAGGGAGTAATCTAATCTCGTACTTTTGCACGTATCTGTCCAGTTTTCCCAGCACCACTTATTGAAGAGGCTGTCCTTTCTCCACTGTACATTCCTGCCTCCTTTATCAAAGATAAGGTGACCATATGTGCATGGGTTTATCTCTGGTCTTTCTATCCTGTTCCATTGATCTATATTTCTCTTTTTGTGCCAGTACCATACTGTCATGATTACTGTAGCTTTGTAGTATAGTCTGAAGTCAGGGAGCCTGATTCCTCCAGCTTTGTTTTTTGTTCTCAACATTGCTTTGGTTATTCAGGGTGTTTCCATAGACATTGTGAAATTTTTTGTTCTAATTCTGTGAAAAATGCCAGTGGTAGTTTGATAGGGATTACATTGAATCTGTAGATTGCTTTTTGCTTTGGGAAGTAGAGTCATTTTCACAATGTTGATTCTTCCAATCCAAGAACATGGTATATCTCTCCATCTATTTGTATCATCTTTAATTTCTTTCATCAGTGTCTTATAATTTTCTGCATACAGGTCTTTTGTCTCCTTAGGTAGGTTTATACCTAGATATTTTATTCTTTTTGTTGCAGTGGTAACTGGGAGTGTTTTCTTGATTTCACTTTCAGATTTCTCATCATTAGTGTATAGGAATGCCAGAGATTTCTGTGCATTAATTTTGTATCCTGCTACTTTACCAAATATATTGATTAGCTCTGGTAGTTTTCTGGTGGCATTTTTAGGATTCTCTATGTATAGTATCATGTCATCTGCAAACAGTGACAGCTTTACTTCTTCGTTTCCAATTTGGATTCCTTTTATTTCCTTTTCTTCTCTGATTGCTGTGGCTAAAACTTCCAAGACGATGTTGAATAAGAGTGGTGAGAGTGGGCAACCTTGTCTTGTTCCTGATATTAGTGGAAATGTTTTCAGTTTTTCACCATTGAGGACGATGTTGGCTTTGGGTTTGGCATATAGCCTTTATTATGTTGAGGAAAGTTCGCTCTATGCCTACTTTCTGGAGGGTTTTTATTATAAATGGGTGTTGAATTTTGTCGAAAGCTTTCTCTGCATCTGTTGAGATGACTGTATGGTTTTTCTCTTTCAGTTTGTTAATATGGTGTATCACATGGATTGATTTGCGTATATTGAAGGATCCTTGTATTCCTGCGATACACCCTACTTGACCATGGTGTATGGTCCTTTAAATGTGCTGTTGGATTCTGTTTGCTAGTGTTTTGTTGAGGATTTTTGCATCTATGTTCATCAGTGGTATTGGCCTGTAGTTTTCTTTCTTTGTGACATCCTTGTCTAGTTTTGGTATCAGGGTGAGTGGTGGTGGCCTCATAGAATGAGTTTGGGACTGTTCCTCCCTCTGCTATATTTTGGAAGCATTTGAGAAGGATAGGTATTAGCTCTTCTCTAAATGTTTGATAGAATTGCCTGTGAAGCCATCTGGTCCTGGGCTTTTGTTTGTTGGAAGATTTTTAATCACAGTTTCAATTTCAGTGCTTGTGAGTGGTCTGTTCATATTTTCTATTTCTTCCTGAACCGTCTTGGTAGTTTGTGCATTTCTAAGAATTTGTCCATTTCTTACAGGTTGTCCATTTTATTGGCATAGAGTTGCTTGTAGTAATCTCTCATGATCCTTTGTATTTCTCTAGTGTCACTTGTTACTTCTCCTTTTTCATTTCTGATTCTGTTTATTTGAGTCTTCTCCCTTCTTTTCTTGATGAGTCTGGCTAGGGGTTTATCAATTTTGTTTATCTTCTCAAAGAACCAGCTTTTAGTTTTATTGATCTTTGCTATTGTTTCCTTCATTTCTTTTTCATTTATTTCTGATCTGATTTTTATGATTTCTTTCCTTCTGCTAACTCTGGGGTTTTTTTGTTCTTCTTTCTCTAATTGCTTGAGGTGCAAGGTTAGGTTGTTTATTCGAGATGTTTCCTGCTTCTTAAGGTGGGCTTGTATTGCTATAAACTTCCCTCTTAGAACTGCTTTTGCTGCATCCCATAGGTTTTGGGTCGTCGTGTCTCCATTGTCATTTGTTTGTAGGTATTTTTTGATTTCCTCTTTGATTTCTTCATTGATCACTTCGTTATTAAGTAGTGTATTGTTTAGCCTCCATGTGTTTGTGTTTTTTACAGACCTTTTCCTGTAATTGATATATAGTCTCATAGCATTGTGGTCGGAAAAGATACTTGATACAATTTCAATTTTCTTAAATTTACCAAGGCTTGATTTGTGACCCACGATATGATCTATCCTGGAGAATGTTCCATGAGCACTTGAGGAAAATGTGTATTCTCTTGTTTTTGGATGGAATGTCCTATAAATATCAATTAAGTCCATCTTGTTTAATGTATCATTTAAAGCTTGTGTTCCCTTATTTATTTTCAGTTTGGATGATCTGTCCATTGGTGAAAGTGGGGTGTTGAAGTCCCCTACTATGAATGTGTTACTGTCCATTTCCCCTTTTATGGCTGTTAGTATTTGCCTTATGTATTGAGGTGCTCCTATGGTGGCTGCATAAATATTTACAATTGTTATATCTTCTTCTTGGATCGATCCCTTAATCATTATGTAGTGTCCTTCTTTGTCTCTTCTGATAGTCCTTATTTTAAAGTCTATTTTGTCTGATATGAGAATTGCTACTCCAGCTTTCTTTTGGTTTCCATTTGCATGGAATATCTTTTTCCATCCCCTTACTTTCAGTCTGTATGTGTCTCTAGGTCTGAAGTGGGTCTCTTGTAGACAGCATATATATGGGTCTTGTTTTTGTATCCATTCAGCCAATCTGTGTCTTTTGGTGGGAGCATTTAGTCCATTTACATTTAAGGTAATTATCGATATGTATGTTCCTATTCCCATTTTCTAAATTGTTTTGGGTTCGTTATTATAGGACTTTTCCTTCTCTTGTGTTTTTGTCTAGAGAAGTTCCTTTAGCATTTGTTGTAAAGCTGGTTTGGTGGTGCTGAACTCTCTCAGCTTTTGCTTGTCTGTAAAGGTTTTAATTTCTCCATCAAATCTGAATGAGATCCTTGCTGGGTAGAGTAATCTTGGTTGCAGGTTTTTCTCCTTCATCACTTTCAGTATGTCCTGCCACTCCCTTCTGGCTTGTAGAGTTTCTGCTGAGAGATCAGCTGTTCTGACTTACTTCACTCCGTATGACAGACTCTAGATCTATCCACCTCATTACAAATAGCTCAATTTCGTTTCTTTTTATGGCTGAGTAATATTCCATTGTATATATGTGCCACATCTTCTTTATCCATTCATCCGACGATGGGCACTTAGGTTGTTTCCATCTCCGGGCTATTGTAAATAGAGCTGCAATGAACATTTTGGTACATGACTCTTTCTGAATTCTGGTTTCCTCAGGGTATATACCTAGTAGTGGGATTGCTGGGTCATATGGTAGTTCTATTTGTAGTTTTTTAAGGAACCTCCATACTGTTCTCCATAGTGGCTGAACCAATTCACATTCCCACCAGCAGTGCAGGAGTGTTCCCTTTTCTCCACACCCTCTCCAGCATTTATTGTTTGTAGATTTTTTGATGATGGCCATTCTGACTGGTGTGAGATGATATCTCATTGTAGTTTTGATTTGCATTTCTCTAATGATTAATGATGTTGAGCATTCTTTCAAGTGTTTGTTGGCAGTCTGTATATCTTCTTTGGAGAAATGTCTATCAAAATGTATGTTCCTATTCCCATTTTCTTAATTGTTTTTCGTTTGTTATTGTAATTCTTTTCCTTCTCTTGTGTTTCTTGCTTAGAGAAGATCCTTTAGCCTTTGTTGTAAAGCTGGTTTGGTGGTGCTGAACTCTCTCAGCTTTTGCTTGTCTGTAAAGTTTTTAATTTGTCTGTCAAATCTGAATGAGATCCTTGCTGGGTGGAGTAATCTTGGTTGTAGGTTTTTCTACTTCATCACTGTAAATATGTCCTGCCACTCCCTTTTGGTTTGCAGAGTTTCTGCTGAAAGATCAGCTGTTAACCTTATGGGGATTCCCTTGTGTGTTATTTGTTGGTTTTCCCTTGCTGCTTTTAATATGTTTTCTTTGTATTTAATTTTTGACTGTTTGATTAATATTTGTCTTGGCGTGTTTCTCCTTGGATTTATTCTGTATGGGACTCTCTGTGTTTCCTGGACTTGATTAACTATTTCCTTTCCCATGTTAGGGAAGTTTTCAACTATAATCTCTTCAAATATTTTCTCAGTCCCTTTCTTTTTCGCTTCTTCCTCTGGAACCCCTATACTTCAAATGTTGGTGCATTTAATGTTGTCCCAGAGGTGTCTGAGACTGTCCTCAGTTCTTTTCATTCTTTTTTCTTTATTCTGCTCTGCAGTAGTTATTTCCACTCTTTTATCTTCCAGGTCACTTATCCGTTCTTCTGCCTCAGTTATTCTGCTATTGATCCCTTCTAGAGTATTTTTAATTTCATTTATTTTGTTGCTTATCGTTGCTGGTTTCCTCTTTAGTTCTTCTAGGTCCTTGTTAAATGTTTCTTGCATTTTCTCTATTCTGTTTCCAAGATTTTGGATCATCTTTACTATCATTATTCTGAATTCTTTTTCAGGTAGACTGCCTATTTCCTCTTCATTTATTAGGTCTGGTGGGTTTTTATCTTGCTCCTTCATCTGCTGTGTGTTTTCCTGTCTTCTCATTTTGCTTATCTTACTGTGTTTGTGGTCTCCTTTTTACAGGCTGCAGGTTCGTAGTTCCCGTTGTTTTTGGTGTCTGTCCCCAGTGGCTAAAGTTGGTTCAGTGGGTTGTGTAGGCTTCCTGGTGGAGGGGACTAGTGCCTGTGTTCTGGTGGATAAGGCTGGATCTTTTCTTTCTGGTGGGCAGGTCCACATCTGGTGGTGTGTTTTGGGGTGTCTGTGGACTTATGATTTTAGGCAGCCTCTCTGCTAATGATTGGGGTTGTGTTCCTGTCTTGCTAGTTGTTTGGCATAGGGTGTCCAGCACTGTAGCTTGCTGGTTGTTGAGTAAAGCTGGGTGTTGGTGTTGAGATGGAGATCTTGGGAGATTTTCGCCATTTGATATTATGTGGAGCTGGGAAGTCTCTTGTGGACCAGTGTCCTGAAGTTGTCTCTCCCACCTCAGAGGCACAGCACTGACTCCTGGCTACAGCACCAAGAGCCTTTCATCCACGCGGCTCAGAATAAAAGGGAGAAAAAGTAGAAAGAAAGAAAGAACGAGGATAAAAGAAAATAAAATAAAGTAAGGTAAAATAAAATAAAGTTATAAAAATATAATTATTAAGAAAAAAATTTTTTTCAAAAGATTAAAAAAAGAAACAAAAAAACACAAGAAAATACGGACGGGTAGAACCCTAGGACAAATGTTGAAAGCAAAGCTATACAGACAAAATCTCACACAGAAGCATACACATACACACTCACAAAAAGACGAAAAGGGGAAAAAATAATAAATCTTGCTCTCTAAGTCCACCTCCTCATCTTGGGATGATTCGTTGTCTACTCAGATATTCCACAGATGCAGGGTACATCAAGTTGATTGTGGAGATTTAATCCACTGCTCCTGAGGCTTCTGGGAGAGATTTCCCTTTTTCTTCTTTGTTCACACAGCTCCTGGGCTTCAGCTTTGGATGTGGTTCCGCCTCTGCGTGTATGTCGCCGGAGGGCGTCTGTTCTTCACTCAGCCATGGTGGGGTTAAAGGATTAGCTGCTTTGGGGACTCTGGCTCACTCAGGCTGGCGGGAGGGAGGGGTACAGAGTGCGGGGTGAGCCTGCGGCAGCAGAGGCCGACATGACATTGCACTAGCCTGAGGCTCACCGTGCGTTCTCCCGGGCCAGTTGTCCCTGGATCCCGGGACCCTGGCAGTGGCGGGCTGCACAGGCTCCCCGGAAGGGAGGTGTGGAGAGTGACCTGTGCTCGCACACAGGCTTCTTGGTGGCCTCAGCAGCAGCCTTAGCGTCTCATGCCCGTCTCTGGGCTCCGTGCTGGTAGCCGTGGCTTGCACCCGTCTCTGGAGCTCCTTTAAGCAGCGCTCTTAATCCCCTCTCCTCAGGCACCAGGAAACAAAGAGGGAAGAAAAAGTCTCTTGCCTCTTCGGCAGGTCCAGACTTTTTCCCCGACTCCCTCCCGGCTAGCCGTGGCTCACTAACCCCTTCATGCTGTGTTCACGCTGCTAGTCCTCTCCCTGTGCTCTGACCGAAGCCCAAGCCTCAGCTCCCAGCCCCGCCCGCCCCGGCGGGTGAGCAGAGAAGCCTCTCAGGCTGTTGAGAGCTGGTGGGCACCGATCCTCTGTGCGGGAATCTCCCCACTTTGCCCTCCGCGCCCCTGTTGCTGTGCCCTCCTCCGCGGCTCCGAAGCTCCCCGCTCCGCCACCCGCAGTCTCCGCCCGTGAAGGGGCTTCTAGTGTGTGGAAACCTTTCCTCCTTCACGGCTCCCTCCCACTGGTGCAGGTCCTGTCCCTATTCTTTTGTCTCTGTTTTTTCTTTTTTCTTTTTCCCTACCTAGGTACGTGGGGAGTTTCTTGCCTTTTGGGAGGTCTGAGGTCTTCTGCCATTGTTCAGTAGGTGTTCTATAAGAGTTGTTTCACGTGTAGATGTATTTCTGATGTATTTGTGGGGAGGAAGGTGATCTCCGCATGATAGTCTTCCGCCATCTTCCCCCTCTCTCAAGTTAGGTATTAATACGTATAATGAAGTGCCAAATTGTGTGAAGATAATTTGTAATATAGTTAAGAAGGCTATATAGTGTTAGGTGAAAATATCTATGAGCAGATGGTGATGTGAGCAATAACTTCAGTACCTCAACATGGGTCACACCTTAAAAGTCTTTTACCTAGTAAAGGACAAAACTACCATGTTAAAAATATACTCGAAAATGCTGTAATATTCAGTTTGAAACTTTATGATTTTAAGAAAGACTTGTGTTGAACAGATGTTTCAAGTCTTAAGGGCTGTAGTATAAACAGGTTAAATTTACATGATGATTTTATAGGCTAAAATATTAGTTGTCTTCTCTCTGATTGAAAAGTTCATTCACTGCTACATAACAGAAACACCTGGACTAATCTCCACTCTGAAGTAATGACTGAAAAAATTACATATGAAAATGAAAGATTCCTTTTTTAAGTTTTTTTTGCTAAGTTCTTTGAATACTAGTATTAGCTTTGAATTATAGAAACTGTCACCTGCATTAAATGTTGCTTCCATCTGGTGAGCATTATTTCACAGTATCAGCAATTTAGTTTGAATCTGTCCTTGCCTGTTTTGGTGTCAAAACTGGAAAACACTGAGAAATCTTTGTGCACCTTTGACAAAGTCCTGATAGTTTCTTTGCTATGCCTAAAGTGTATATTGTTTTCCTCCTATTTATTTGGCAGCTTAGTGTTTAAATTATGTAAATATTGAAAAAAAGGGAAAAAAATCACAGCATAGATATAAAGACTATTACTTGATTTATGTGTAAGTTCAAACTGTTCTGCCTTGTTTAAAAAAATGACTTTCACTGAACATAACTTTTTGCCCCACGGTGTTTGATAGACAAAGTTTTGTTTGTTTCTAAAGCCATATATTATACTTTCTGCTTTGCTCAGGACAGTTCAGGGTTATGCCTATGTTCTGGGTATAATTATTGATAGCATGTTCTATCACATCCTATTAAACAAAATGCTGGTCGTGACCTACTAACTTGATTTCACATCCAGAACTTAGTTGGGTTGAGATTCATATCTTGATTCAGATATTCCCGGGTAGCAGTCTTAGCTGTGTGACCCTGAACAGTGGATTACCTTCTATAAACTTCCATTTCCTCATCCAGCTCTGGTAAGTATGCTGTGAGGATTAAATGAGATCATCTGTATAAACCACTTCATATAGTATCTGGTGAATGGAAGAACATACTGTGTGTTATTTATTCTCATTATTTATTTATACTATAAGCACGATTTTCCTCTTCTAAAATTCTTTTACACAGAATATAATGAACAGTTTTTGCCACTTTATTGAGAAAACTTTTAAAATTATGGATAAAATTATATTCTTGTCAATCAGTAGTTTTGAAGTATATCCATAAATGCTTTGTCAAATAGTAAAGTTTTTATACCACTCCTGTGAGGGAGGGAAATCTTTGTTTTTCCAGCTGAGTTGAGTTCCTCTCTAAGTGGTGAAATGTAAGGGGTGCCATTAGATAAAATACATTATTTTGGTAGTTCTTGCCCTGTTTTAGTTAGGACTCATTTGAATCTTTAAAAAAAATTAGAAAATTTTTCATCTTGTTTTGCATTTAAAATAATCTATAGCCTCTTGACATTGAAACATAGATGCCTTTTTGAAATATTAGAATCAAAAATTATTTTTGTAAAGCCAAAAGAATTAATAGTTTGATTATCACTGAAACAATAAGCTGTTGACTTCATGTGTAAAATGAGGTGTTAAATTTATATCTGAGCAGCCTTTGGTCTAATATTCAATAATAACTGAGGTAAATAGTCTAATTCAGATATTTGGCTTCTAAGTTTATTTTGCCTGTATCAGGTTACTGTTTTCTGAGTTTCCCTGTCTTTCTTACCTGTGCATCATTGTCTGTATCCCATTCTACATGTCATTACTGCTGTCTTGCTTGAAAAGCAGGGCATGGTGAGGTATATGTGGAGAGTTAAGTCCTTTGACTTGTTAGTTTGACAAGCCTTGCATCTTCCACATTGAGTTTCATTCTGAGGAGGAATGAGTCCTCTTGACTTTGGCCATTGTGCTGTGAAAGTAGCTTATAGTGGTTTGTGCTGTGAAAGTAGCTCATAATGGTTTGAATGGTTGTTCTATGAAGGTAAAATAATAAATATGTATCAGTATTATGGCAGAGTACTTATTACTGTGCCATATTCCTTTTTTTTTTTTTTTTTTTTTGGCTGCATGGCATGTGGGATCTTAGTTCTCAGACCAGGGATTGGACCCGTGCACCCCACACTGGAAACATGGAGTCTTAACCACTGGACTTCCAGGGAAGTCCTACTCTGCTATAGTCTGTCCATTATTAAGTCATTTCTCATGATAGGCATTGCTATCCTCAGAATAGTTCTAGAAGATGACAGCATTGAAATTTAAACTCTGTAGTGTCTGTTTCACATTATTTTAGGCTCCTCCTGGGAGGTTTGTGGAAGTGGTTTCTGAATAATACCCTCCAGATTACAGTCTTTAACCCTGGTGTTTTTCACTTTCATTAATGACATGTTATATGTCAATATCACCAAACTAGGCTAAGATTCCAGTACTCTGAAAAACAAGAAAAGGATTACAATTCAAAAAAAATGTCCAATTGGCAAGAACTAGTAACTGTAAACAGACTATAGCTCAGTAGAGATGCACGCAGTGTAATTCCCATAGGGAGGAAAACAAAGTGTACAAGTGCAAGAGTGAAAAATTAAGAGGCTGCCAGGCAATTCTCTTTTTCTCCTGCAGCTCTGATCATGAATAAAGAATATAATGATATTCTTTATTATATAGAATTTGGAGAGAATCTAGAGGAATCCAACAGAAATTATTAAAAGGTTTGAGAAATCTGTAAGTCTCAAGAACTGGGTTTATTTAGCCTAGAGAAGTGAGGTCTGCATAGGGACTTAATTACACTCTTCAAGTTCAGTGAAGTCATAGACACAGAAGCCATGAGTTGTTCCCAGAAGAATTCTCTTTTGACAGGAACTTTCGAATGTGGTTGTTTTCTTGGTTTTCACTGTGCATAAAAGGATATCATATGAGTGATGATGAGCAGCTGTTCTTTCTTCACTGCAGGGAGACAGGTAAGGAAGAGCTTAAATCACCACAGGAGTGATTTAGGGAGACCTTTTCAACTATCCTTGGAAGCTGGTGGAGATTCCTTCAGTTAAGACTTTTTTTTTCCTAAAGAGTTTTAATTTTGTGTGTATGCTGCTGGAATTTAGGGAATGGATTTTAGACTGAAAGGAAGAAAAAAGTTGCATTGCCCTTTTTTCCTGGTTTAAAGGTAAATACACATTTTTTAGATCTCTTCTCTCTGAGCTCTGTAAAAGTGTGAGACGCCTGTCGAAAATAAGCCTGGATGATAGACATGTTCATGTTATAATTTTAAGCTTTAGTTCAGTTTGGTAGAACCACTTAGGCACCTTCTGATTGTGAGCTAAGGCCCAGGAACACCCTGATCTTTGAGAAAGAGGGCTTTCAGATGGTGTAAGCTGCTGTGACACTGGTCACCTGCAAAGATCTCATTTTCTTTCTCTGCCTTGTTTTTGTTGTTGTTCCTTAAAAGCTCTTTTCTGACTGAATCTCCCCAGATTGAAAAATATTATCTGTGCCTCTTCATTGCCTCTTTATATCTGGAAAAACATTCTTTTCCTTAGTGGCTAGTCTCACCTAGGTATTAAGGGAAGGTTGGTTTCAAATTAAAGGGACATCATAATGTCCCTTTATGTATGAAACGTAGGTAAGTAGCTCCTATGGGATCTGTATTTGCATTTCCTTCCTTTCTTCCTCCCTCCCATGAAATCCTGCTAGGTGCCAGGTACTGTTCTAGGCACTGGGGATACAAAACAGACAAAACTATCTGCCCTGGAGAGGTGGATAAAAAATAACATATACGGTGTGATAAATGGTGATACATGCCATTGGGGGGAAAGAAGGAACACAAAAAGGGGATTATACAGAACCCAAAGTTCAATTTGAAATAGGTGTGCCAGGAAGGCCCCACATATCTAGGTAGCACGGATATGTTTGAGCTGCCTGTTCTGGGCTTCAGCTTCTTTCTGCACTTGCTTGCCAGAAACAGGAATCAGAAGCTTGGCACATCACTTCTGCAGGACTGCGGACCTCTGATACAAATAGAGCCTGAAGGATTGAAGTCATTTAGTGTTTTTTTTCCAAAAGAAGTCCATCGTGTTTTAATAAACGCTTATTATGTTTAAAAATTACCTCTGAAGACATTTAAAACATCCCAATGGCTGTAAATACGGCCAGAATTTAACAGTCATAAAGCAGTCCTTTTATCTCTTTCAGTATATGGGAGAAAGGTGTCCCCTCGCTTTATATTTCATCTCATGTTGTGTTTTACAATTGTGAGTTTTGTAAAGGTCACTCGGCAGTGGAGTGTGAAAGGATTCAACAGCCCCAGTCCCAGAAAGCCCACTTAATGCACGTGATCCACTGATGGTGAGTCAATAGCATAACCTTTATATTAAAAAAGAAGCCTTGTAAGACAAAATTAAGAATGATATGGAATTACTGCTGTAAGCATAGGAAATGACTGAACTATATATCCTTGACTCTTTTGTATAGTGGTGAGTTGGGGAAGGGAAGACAATAAGAGACAGGGTATAGGTTAGGGATTTGCAGTAGTCTCTATTCTAGTATAAATTAGTAATTTGCAGTAGGTGTGTTTGAATAGGATGTGACCCAATTCAAAGCTTTACTTTTGAGGTGGTGGATATTAGGAGATATTTAACTGTGCTAATAGTTACTATGTTCATTAATATAATTCCAATTCAACTGGCCTTTAAAGTGATGTAAAAGCTGGAGCTGTGTCAACACCAGAATTCTGTGGTGTGTACAGAACACTTAAATGCAAAGACACAACAATCAAGGATAAGGGAGGTGGGTGTATTTTCTATTTCTTTCCCGAGCTCCGAAATATATAGTTTGATCTCTTGCCTAAAATTTCCAGAATTGGTCTTCTGAATTGTATATCCCTTTGAAATCACTGAAAGAATAACATGGGATACTTACATAGTGTTGTAATTTAATGTCCAGGTTCAGTTCAACACCGTCATCATTGCTTAAACTCAACATTTAAGGCTATTTAATTTGTCACTAACTTGTATTTCCAGGCTTTTCCCTACTTCTAAATAAATTGCCTAAGTCTGGGCAAACAGGAATTGCCTCTTTCAGAATACTTTCTGAAAGGAACTTTGGACAAAATTTAGTGTCCCCCACTACACATCTTTATTCCTACTTATGGCTACTTGTCTGCAATTGGAAGTGATGTCCTCTTTCTTTGAAACTCCCGTAGCTCTTTCTTAACATGCATATCTCAGTGTCTCAGAAACAGCAGTAACAACAAAAGCAGTAAGAAAAAATCCAAAATAAATTGCAGGGAAATCTTCAAGTGACTCTTCGAAATGTAATGTGAGCACTTTTCAATATGTTTACCTATGGAATGAATTTGATTGTTGTGCTTATGGAAACCTAGATTCTATTTTGTTGAAATTTGGATAGTTTACATTTCTCAGCTTCGTGGACCACAGTCAAATGTTTCAGACTTGATAGATGCCAAGTCTTCTTTCTCTTGCTTTCTTGTAACTATCCCTCATGTAGGAGGTGGCCCAGTGAATTTGCCCTGTCTGTGAAATTGCTTGAGGACCATTTCAAAGGGCTGGCTTCCTTTGCTCACACTGGTTGGCTGTACATTTCTGGTTCTCTGTGATTGGACACAGAGTCTATACACTTTTTAAAAGAATGATCATCTTTCTTCCTAACTATGGACACAAAATAACATATGGCAGCTTTTAAATGCATGCCAACTTTGAACAAAGCTAGCAAGCTGCTTTTGCAGTTTTAATATTCAATACCTTGAGGGAAATCCCTTCTGAACATTGCAGCCTTTTTTTTTTTCTTTTGTCACTTGACTTTTCAGTTTATTTCCAACATTATCACTTGTCTTTTTTTTTTGAATTTTTGAATTTATTTATACAGCAGGCTCTGATTAGTTACCTATTTTATACATATTAGTGTATTTTGGAAGAGAAGGATGGGTATTAGATCTTCTCTAAATGTTTGATAGATTTCACCTGTGAAGCCATCTGGTCCTGGACTTTTGTTTGTTGGAAGATTTTTAATTACACTTTCAATTTCCTTACTTGTGATTGCTCTGTTCATATTTTCTATTTCTTCCTGGTTCAGTCTTGGAAGCTTATAGCATTCTAAGAATTTGTCCATTTCTTCCAGATTGTCCGTTTTATTGGCATAGAGTTGCTTGTAGTAGTCTCTTACGATGCTTTGTATTTCTGCACTGTCCATTGTAACTTCTCCTTTTTCGTTTCTAATTTTATTGATTTGAGTCCTCTTCCTCTTTTTCTGATGAGTCTGGCTAAAGGTTTATCAATTTTGTTTATCTTCTCAAAGAACCAGCTTTTTAGTTTTATTGATCTTTGCTATTGTTTTCTTTCTTTCTGTTTCATTTATTTCTGCTCTGATATTTATGATTTCTTTCCTTCTACTAACTGTGGGTTTTATTTGTTCTTCTTTCTCTAGTTCCTTTAGGCATAAGGTTAGATTCTTTATTGGAGATTTGTCTTGTTTCTTGAGGTAGTCTTGTATTGCTATAAACTTCCCTCTTAGAACTGCTTTTGCTGCATTGCTTAGGTTTTGGATCGTCGTGGTTTTGTTGTAATTTGTCTCTAGATATTTTTTGATTTCCTCAGTGATCTCTTGGTTATTTAGTAATGTATTGTTTAGACTTCATGTGTTTGTGTTTTTTATGTTTTTTTCCCTGTAATTGATTTCTTTTCTTAATTAATTAATTAATTTTGGTCTTTTTGTTTTTCTTTTTTTTTGAATTTTATTTTTTTATAAAGCAGGTTCTTATTAGTTATCCACTTTATACGTATCAGTGTAAATATGTCAATCCCAGTCTCCCAATTCATCACACCACCACCCTCCCCACCACTTTCCCCCCTTGGTGTCCATACGTTTGTCCTCTACATCTGTGTTTCTGCCCTGCAAACTGGTTAATCTGTACCATTTTTCTAGGTTCCACGTATATGCATTAATATACAATATTTGTTTTTCTCTTTCTGACTTCTCTCTGTATGACAGTTTCTAGATCCATCCACGTCTCTAAAAATGACCCAATTCCATTGCTTTTTATGACTGAGTAATATTCCATTGTATATATGTACCACATCTTCTTTATCCATTTGGCTGTCGATGGGCATTTAGGTAGCTTCCATGTCCTGGCTTTTTAAATAGTGCTGAAATGAACATTGGGGTGCATGTGTCTTTTTGAATTATGGTTTTCTCTGGGTATATGTCCAGTAGTGGGGTTGCTGGGTCATATGGTAATTCTATTTTTAGTTTTATAAGGAACCTCCATAGTGTTCTCCATAGTGGCTGTGTCAATTTACATTCCCACCAACAGTGCAGGAGGGTTTCCTTTTCTCCACACCCTCTCCAGCATTTGTTGTTTGTAGATTTTCTGATGATGCCTATTCTAACTGGTGTGAGGTGATATCACATTGTAGTTTTGATTTGCGTTTCTCTAATAATTGGGGTTGTTGAGCAGCTTTTCATGTGCTTCTTGGCCATCTGTATGTCTTCTTTGGAGAAATGTCTATTTAGGTCTTCTGCCCATTTTCGGTTTGGGGTGTTCATTTTTTAAATATTGAGCTACATGAGCTGTTTATATATTTTGGAGATTAGTCCATTGATTCATTTGCAAATATTTTCTCCCATTCTGAGGGTTGTCTATTCGTCTTCTTTGTAGTTTCCTTTGCTGTGCAAAAACTTTTAAGTTTCATTAGGTCCCATTTGTTAATTTTTTGTTTTTATTTCCATTACTCTAGGAGGTGGATCAAAAAAGATCTTGCTGTGATTTATGTCAAAGAGTGTTCTTCCTATGTTTTCCTCTAAGAGTTTTAGAGTGTCTGGTCTTAACATTTAGGTCTCTAACCCATTTTGAGTTTATTTTTGAGTATGGTGTTAGGGAGTGTTCTAATTTCATTCCTTTACATGTAGCTGTCCAGTTTTCCCAGCACCACTTATTGAAGAGACTGTCTTTTCTCCATTCTATATCCTTGCCTCCTTTTGTCATAGATTAGTTGACCATAGGTGCGTCGTTTATCTCTGGGCTTTCTATCCTGTTCTATTGATCTATATTTCTGTTTTTGTTCCAGTACCATATTGTCTTGATGACTGTAGCTTTGTAGTATAGTATGAAGTCAGGGAGTCTGATTCCTCCAGCTCCTTTTTTTTCCTTCAAGACTGCTTTGGCTATTCAGGGTCTTTTGTGTCTCCATACACATTTTAAGATTTTTTGTTCTAGCTCTGTAAAAAAATGCCTTTGGTAATTTGATAGGAATTGCATTGAATCTGTAGATTGCTTTGCGTACTATAGTCATTCTCACAATATTGATTCTTCCAATCCAAGAACATGGTATAACCCTCCATCTGTTTGTATCATCTTTAATTTCTTTCATCAGTGTCTTATAGTTTTCCTCATACAGGTCTTTTGTCTCCTTAAGGAGGTTTATTCCTAGGTATTTTATTCTTTTTGTTGCAGTGGTAAATGGGAGTGTTACCTTAATTTCACTTTCAGATTTTTCATCATTAGTGTATAGGAATGCAAGAGATTTCTGTGCATTAATTTTGTATCCTGCTACTTTACCAAATTCATTGATTACCTCTAGTAGTTTTCTGGTGGCATCCTTAGGATTCTCTATGTATAGTATCATGTCATCTGCAAATAGTGACAGTTTTACTTCTTCTTTTCCAATTTGTATTCCTTTTATTTCTTTTTCTTCTCTGATTGCTGTGGCTAGGACTTCCAAAACTATGTTGAATAAGAGTGGTGAAAGTGGACATCCTTGTCTTGTTCCTGATCTTAGAGGAAATGCTTTCAGTTTTTCACCATTGAGAATGATGTTTGCTGTGGGTTTGTTGTATATGGCCTTTATTATGTTGAGGTAGGTTCCCTCTATGCCCACTTTCTGGAAAGTTTTTATCATAAATGGGTGTTGAATTTTGTCAAAAGCTTTTTCGGCATCTGTTGAAATGATCATATGGTTTTTATTCTTCCATTTGTTAATATGGTGTATCACATGGATTGATTTGCATGTATTGAAGAATCCTTGCATCCCTGGGATAAATCCCACTTGATCATGGTGTGTGATCCTTTTAATGTATTGTTGGATTCTGTTTGCTAGTATTTTGTTGAGGATTTTTGCATCTATATTCATGAGTGATATTGGTCTGTAATTTTCTCTTTTTGTAGTATCTTTGTCTGGTTTTGGTATCAGGGTGATGGTGGCCTCATAGAATGAGTTTGGGAGTGTTCCTTCCTCTGCAAGTTTTTGGAAGAGTTTGAGAAAGATGGGTGTTAGCTCTTCTCTAAATGTTTAATAGAATTCACCTGTGAAGCCATCTGGTCCTGGACTTCTGTTTGTTGGAAGATTTTGAATCACACTTTCAGTTTCATTACTTGTGAGTGGTCTGTTCATATTTTCTATTTCTTCCGGGTTCAATCTTGGAAACTTATACCTTTCTAAGAATTTGTCCATTTCTTCCAAGTTTTCCATTTTATTGGCATAGAGTTGCTTGTAGTAGTCTCTTAGGATGCTTTTATTTCTGCGGTGCCTGTTGTAACTACTCCTTTTGCATTTCTAATTTTGTTGATTTGAGTCCTCTCCCTCTTTTTCTTGATGAATCTGTTTTATCAATTTTGTTTATCTTCTTAAAGAACTAGGTTTTAGTTTTATTGATCTTTGCAATTGTGTTCTTTGTTTTTATTTCATTTATTTTTGCTCTTTATGATTTCTTCTACTAACTGTGGGTTTTGTTTGTTCTTCTTTCTCTAGTTCCTTTATATGTAAGGTTAGATTGTTAATTTGAGATGTTTGTTGTTTCTTGAGGTAGGATTGTATTGCTATAAATTTCCCTCTTAGAACTGCTTTTGCTGCATCCCATAGGTTTTGGATGTCGTGTTTTCATTGTCATTTGTCTCTAGGTATTTTTTGATTTCCTCTTTGATTTCTTCAGTGATCTCTTGGTTATTTAATAACGTATTGTTTAGCCTCCATCTGTTTGTGTTTTTTACGTTTTTTTCCTCTGTAATTGAGTTCTAATATCATAGCGTTGTGGTCAGAAAAGATGCTTGACATGATTTCAATCTTCTTAAATTTACTGAGGCTTGATTTGTGACCCAAGATGTGATCTGTCTTGGAGAATGTTCCATGTGCACTTGAGAAGAAAGTGTATTGTGCTGTTTTTGGATGGAATGTCCTATAAATATCAATTAAATCTCTCTGGTGTATTGTGTCATTCAAAGCTTGTGTTTCCTTATTAATTTTCTTTTTGGATGATCTATCCATTGGTGTAAGTGAGGTGTTAAAGTCCCCCACTATTATTGTTACTGTCAATTTTCTCTTTTATAGCTGTTAGCAGTTGCCTTATGTATTGAGGTGCTCCTACGCTGGGTTCATATGTATTTATAATTGTTATATCTTCGTCTTATATTGATCCCTTGATCATTATGCAGTGTCCTTCCTTGTCTCTTGTAACATTGTTTATTTTAATGTCTATTTTATCTGATATGAGTACTGCTACTCCAGCTTTCTTTTGATTTCCATTTGCATGGAATATCTTTTTCCATCCCTTCACTTTCAGTCTGTATGTGTCCCTAGGTCTGAAGTGGGTCTCTTGTAGACAGCATATAGATGGGTCTTGTTTTTGTATCCATTCAGCAAGCCTGTGTCTTTTTGTTGGAGCATTTAATCCATTCACGTTTAATGTAATTATTGATATGTATGTTCCTATTACCATTTTTTTAATTGTTTTGGGCTTGTTTTTGTAGGTCCTTTTCTTCTCTTTTGTTTCCCAGTTAGAGAAGTTCCTTTAGCCTTTGTTGTAGAGCTGGTGTGGTGGTGCTGAATTCTGTTAGCTTTTGCTTTTCTGTACAGCTTTTGATTTCTCTTTTGAATCTGAATGAGATCCTTGCTGGGTAGAGTAATCTTGGTTGTAGGTTCTTAGAGCATCACTTTAAATATGTCATGCCACTCCCTTCTGGCTTGTAGAGTTTCTGCTGAGAAATCAGGTGTTAACCTTATGGGAGTTCGCTTGTGTGTTGTCATTTTTCCCTCTTTGCTTTCAGTAATTTTTCTTTGTCTTTAATTTTTTTCAGTTTGATTACTGTGTGTCTCGGCGTGTTTCTCCTTGGGTTTATCCTGCCTGGGACTCTCTCAATACAGCCTTTGTTTATTAAGCATTTTTAGTGGGGAAGGCTTGATTTTTGGGAACAGAAGACTCTTAAGTTACGTTTGTATCTGTGATATGAGTGCCCCCATCTCTTCCATGCAGTTAGGGTGCCTATACATAATGCTTACAGTGCTTAATAGCAGCGTCAAATCCAGGGTTTGTCAATATTCTCTTGACAGCTTTGTACATACTTTTGTGTAGGTAAAACAGGAAATATGTTTCGAATTCCATTTTATATCATAATAGCTTGATAGATTTCTACATGAGCAGGATATATACACCTTCTCAGTTTTCTTCCTAACTAGAGATGAGAAAAATCAGGTCTTTTCTTATGCTGGTATTCTGAATTTATTACCACAAACTGGGAGGCAGGTGGGTGGTGGTGGTCTTTAAAGAAAACTGTTTCTAATATCTAATTATTGGCATTAAGTTTAAGAATGGTGTCATTGAAGTTTCTCTAAAATCAATGTCAGATGACCTTTAACATTCTATTAGTTTGTAGCTGACAATCCTGTAGAGCAAGTTATCTCACTCATCTCGCCAGAATATGTTTTGCAGGCAATTTATTTTGAAAGATAACTTTAAACACTCCCTAACATGTATTATTTTAAAGATGGTATCTTATCAAGTCTTTGAAAGTGATTGGGAATGCCTACTTTGAAAATTGGGTGTTCTAAAATCACTGGGGCCAGGCTCCAAGTCTCTGGGACCTCAAGCACCCATTGATGAATGTGGTAATGAGGACCTGTGACCATTTTCTGAGAGTAATAGTCTTCCTGTGCTTACCATTGGGATAATATCCACATACAGCTGTAACGTTTTCATGAGATGATTGCAGCCTTCGCTGTTGGTCAGCTGATGAGGAAGTTCAGTATGCCGTTAACTGATTCCCATTTATTCTCAGAGATCACAATTTCAAACTCTGTGCTGTTTTGTTCTTATCCGAACTCAGTCGTGATAAATAGCGATAGTATTTGTGAAATATTACTGAAGAATATGTAATCCATCCATTCTGCTAGAGACTAGATCTTTTTCCTTAATTCAAGCCAGACCATCACAGAGCTACATTTTGCCTCCCTTGAGAATTGCTTTTACTGAGTTTTACTGTGGTGTTATGTTATTGGCCAGATTGAGGGTCATTATTAATAAGCATCCTCAGGAAAGTCATTATTGGATTCATCACAGTGGAGTGGGTAAGGAGAAGGTCCATACAACACACAGTGTTTGCTTTATGAACATTCAGAGAAGAAAGTTCTCGAAGTTCTCAATGTCAGGAGAGGCTGAACTTCTCGGGAGCAACTGTTGCTAAGAATCCTCTGACTAGTGTTTTCGTTGCCTAACTCTAACTAAGCTTCTGTTAAACTTTTTGTCAACTACACTGACCTCATTTTTTAAAAAAATTATTATTACTTTTCCTTTATGCCAATAACTAATCTTTTAAAATATTATGGTGTATTTCTGTAAGTGGTCAAAAATGCTTTTTTAATGAGCTTGGGAATGAATTAAAAAAAATACACAAATGTATGCTTTGATTTTACCTTCTTCCTTGATTTTGTATCATAGTGACTTACTTCCTTACCTAATCTCCCTACCAAATATGAGGTATTTCAGGGTAGATATTGTGTCTCTCACTTCTTGATTGTGTAGAAATATTAAGAACAGTGCTTTGAATTAACCGGCTCTCCATGAATATTTTTGCATTAAATAAATATGCATTTATTGAATCTAGATGCTGTTGAGTATACAAATATGAGTTAACGATGGTCCATAGCCTTAGGAAATTTATTTACAATTCAGAGAGAAAAAAGGAAGATTGTGTTAAAAGTTGTCATATGCTGTAGAAGTCCTGCGGAGGAAAAAATGTATTCCAATAGTGTGGGTCTAGAGTTGACATTAAGTGGTTCTGGAAGGGTGAGTGAGATTTTACCAGGGGAGACTACCTTGGACAAGTGGATTCTTAGCATTGAAAATTGAATTGTAAGGGAAATTTATATAATTCTTATATGATCCAAAATCACTTTCGTTTTCCCTCAAGCTTTAAGGATTCTCCTTTAAGCTTGTGTTCTGAAATTTAGAGAATAAGCCCTTGATACCATGATTGTACAGACTTCAGTCCTCTCTAGTTCCAAACTGTAGAACCTTAATCTTTGCAGTTTGTCTTGATATATTAACCTCTTCCCTTCATTTTCTCATCATTTTAAAAGCTTTTCTCTGGACCTTCTCAAGTTTATTAGGTCTTTGCCAAGGAAACATTGTTTAAGCCATGATTTTATACATAGTGATTTCTGCTTCTTTTACAATTTTTGTTTCTATTTTTATTTTTCTCACACTGCATCTTATTTAGAAGATCCTATGATTTGAGGGGTTGATCTTCAGGTCATGGCACTGTATTAAAGGCCATTGATGGTCTCCATCCTGATTACCTTTTCAGCCTGTGTGCCTTCACTGGCTTCTCATAAGCCATACTGTTTCATGTCATAGGGTCAGCTGCTGTCTCTCCCTGGGAGGCCCTTTTTGCCTCATGCTGTCTGTGCAAATTCCTCCCCAAACTTCATGATGCTCATTCACCTGTGAAGCCTTTCCTGATCCCTCAGCACAGTCATTTCATCCCTGCACCTCATGACCCTAGACACACAACTCTATCAATCCTCAGATTGCAGGTAGTGATTTGCATTTCTCCCTCTCTGTTAGACTTGAGTTCCTAGAAGGCCAGGGCTGCATTTTATTTGACTTTCTTCAGTGGTTGGTAGAGTGAGTTTCTCTGTTTTTGCAGTTTCCTGTCTAACCGTAAAGATGCACAGTCTTGCGGTATATGAAAAACCTCTTGACCTTTCATTGCCTCGCAGAGCTTATCGTCATGGTTGAGCTGGAGATTCCCCTCTGCACTTATCTGTAAACATGTTAAATAATCACTGTACCAGAAAGCGTCTCTAAGGAGGGCTTGTTTAAACTACTTTTGTCAGAAAAGTTCCTGTTCATTGCTGCCTTTTTTTTCTTCTCCCTAAATTAATTATATGTGACTAATAGAGAATTAGGAAAATATTGTTAAATGTTGTGGGTTTAAATTTAGTTTTTAGGTTTTCTAAAAAAACTCTGAACCTGTTTTATCATATTGATTTTGGGTGACAACAACTATATCCTGGCCACCCTCAGTAATGTTAGGCAAAGCCCTCACCTATTTGTATGCTGCCAAAGACTTCCAATCTCATGTTAACCGGATTAAAAAAAATCTTTTTAGTGTGAAACTTGTGATGTTTCTCTGTCTATGGATACCCCGTTGGGAAATTCGAGTAGGTTGGTCAGATATCATGTTTCCTTATGGAAGTTAGGTTTTTCCCTCCATGGTTTATGTGTATGTAGGTATCTGTGGTTGAGATTCACATACCAATAGGAAAAATGTATTCTAATTATTTTTGTATTTTGCTTATGTATGTGTTCACCATAAACTGGGTGCAAATTTATCTAATATCTGGTTCTGTCTTTTGCCTTCGGTTATTTTGCAGATCAGAAGAAATTCTTAGTAAAGCTGTGGGAATTTACAGCAAGCTAGAAAGCAGGACTATTTGCAAATTCTTTAATTCCTACATCTGGTTTCCACAAATGGTTCTTTGGCTTTAATTCTCACTGATAGTTAGACATCTAGTACTCTCCTGATATTTTTACAAAGGTAGGCAATGACTCAGAGTCCTATGGTGAGATTATTTTATGATGTTTTCCCTATGCAGTGTATAATTAGGCAAATATAATTTTACTTTTGTGATTACATTATTATTATTTTCTTGCAAACATTTTGAGTTTTGGAAAAATATCAGGAGAAACTGCGTCTGTATTGCTTTATCCAATTGATTTTGGATGATAGGAAATATGTCCAGCCAGTATGAATTATGTTAAGCACTACTGTGGTTTAATTGTGTGCTCTGTAATTCCTTGCTGCTCATAGTGTAGTCAGTGAACCAGCAGCATCTGTATACCAAGGATATTCAGAAATGTGGACTGTTTGGTCCCACTTTAGACTTATTAGCCATAATCTGCATTTTCACAAAATTCCAAAGTGGTTTCTGTGCACATGAGAGTTTGAGAAAAGTTCCTCTAGTGCACATACACGTCACACATATTTCGAAGATACTGAAATCTAGGTTCTTGTTACTCCTAGCGGTCTACATACCATCACGTCAGTATCATCTGGGAGCTTATTTTCTATTCCTATCCAGACATTCAGGTGCAATCCCTGACCTATTGAATCAGAATTTACATTTTAACAAGATCCCCTGGTGATTGCTATGAACATTAAAATCTGGAAATTGATTTAGATTGCATCATTTTCCTGAAGCTAGCTTAACTTGAATTCTAGTTTTAGCATAAATACGTGGTATTCTTTTTTTAAAATGCCTCTTTAGTAGTCTTCGCTGGAACATGGCCAATTCAGTAAGTATGCCTATTGTCTCTAAATACACAAAGGAGGACTCTCCTGTGCTTCCTTAATAATTGACTTACACCTTCTGACATTTGTCCTTGACTACTTCTCTCTAAACTCTTCAGTGGATGACTCTCCTACTCCCACCTATCCTCATGAAAATAGGAGTATGTCATATTTTCCCCTACCCATTATGATTTCCGGAGCATTGTTATGCAAAATGAGTTAATGATTTCTCTTATGATAACACTGCTTCGTTTGCATTTCTTTTTCCATTCTCATTTTCCCCAGTCTCACTCCTGCTGTTTGCTCTCTTTCTGGGCATTTTTCCTCTTTCCTCAGTGGCAGCTCCTCTTTCTCTTGTTGTTAGCTGCATATGTGTTTAGAAGTGCTATAGCTCCCCCGATAGATTGATCCTTTTGTCATTATAAAAGTGTCCCCTTTATCTCTGAACTAGGAGTGAGGACAGAGGGAAAAGTCTTGGTTCAAATACCACAGACTCTTGCCTTTCTTGAATTCTCATAGATTTTCTGGAACAGATACTGTTTTCATTTGCTGCTTGCCTTTAGGACCATTTCCTGAAACTTTATATGTTTTTGTTCTTTAAAAAATACTTTTTACCACTTTCACTGGAGACCAGATCAGCAGAGCTTTTCATGCTGCTATGCCAGAAGTTGATCCATATGCCTCTTTCTATAATTTGTGTGTGTGTGTGTGTGTGTGTGTGTGTGTGTTTCTTTTCCTTAATAGCTGATGAGTTTTACAAGCCTCATGAGGCAATGATTTATTCATATTTATTTGCCCAGTACCTACCACGATGCTTGAAATACTGCAGGTCCGTGATTCTCAAACATTTTCTATTTTGGACACAGTTTTGAATGCTGAAATTTTTGGTGGTGCATTTGAAGGTATTAAAAGGATCAAAACAACATTAAATAACTTAGCAATTATGAAGCATGTATTGGTTGTTTAACAGCATCCTGTAGTGCCCATAAAAAGAACCACAGTTGTCCTACCATTTTTATGGTCTCCTTCTAGTAACCTGTCACTTTCAGAGACGAGTTGCTTACTGCCTTGACTTACCTACCTTATAACCTTATGAAATCAAGTTCATTTGTTTGTTTTGTTTGTTTTTAGCACCACTTGACATCAACTGCTATCCCTGACTTGTAGCTCAGTATCTCTATGTTTGTAATACTGAAAGCCAGCGTATTTTAACACTGTTCAGCCCACAGTTCTTTCTGCTGACCATGGATATAATAATACGTCCACTTAGTTTTGGCAAAAATAGCTTTTCCCACATTAGTCATATTGGATGAAACCTCTGAAGTTTATTAAGCCTACTGAGTTTCTCTGCTGGATTCTTAGTCCACATTTGGTTACTGTTGGATAAATCAAAAACTAAATTGTGAAGTGTAGACTCTAAATGTTATAGAAGTCTTCCATGTAACCTAAGCTATAAGGCTTGGGACAGTTTCTTGACTTTCACTATTCCTATTCCTAATATCCTGTGTATTTAACCAATAATTAAATTTTATTGCCTTTATCTTCTAGAGGTCTGTAAGACCTTAGGTTCAGTTCTTATCCAGACCTTTGAACACTCCTCAGTGGTTTGTAGTAATAGCCTTCCAATTTGTCTCTTTCTGTAGTTTGTGTCTTTTTTGGAAGCCCTCCTATACTCTCCTACCCAGACCAATTTTCTTTAAGTACCAGTCCATCACACCATTTTCTTAATGCTCACCACAGATGTTTTCTGATATTTTTTATGAGCCATTCACTGCTCTGGGTGCTGTGGTTTTTAGCAGTAAACAAGCTAGACTAGGTCCCTTCCCTCTTAGGCATTCTGTTCTGTGTTGCAATGTGTAGTAAACGAGTAAATAAAGGAGATTCTCACATTGTGATAAGTGCTATGCTAGTAAAGAGCATCATGAGGGGGTAACTTACGGGGAACACCTGAGGTAGGTGGTGAGTGAAGACCTCTCTGAGGAGATGTCATATGAGCTGAGACCTGAAGGATCAGGATGAGGTAGCCACGCAGGAAGTAGAAAGAGGGCTTCCAGGGGACACCAAGTGCAAAAGCCCAAAGACAGAGGAGGGCTTGACACATTTATGAAATAGAAAGCAGGGCATAGTAGCTACAGTGTAATCAAGTGTTAAGAATGACAATATGAGATGATGTTGAAGAGGGAGGCAGATTATGTAGGGCCTTGCTAAGTTATGGCAAGGAGTTTTTATTCTGAGAGCTCTGGGAAGTCACTGATGATTTTAAGATGCGTGAGATGACTCGTTTATAAAAGAAATATGACTTCTATGTGGAGAATGCTTTAAATAGGGAAGAGTAGAACTAGGAGACTACTTAGGAGGTTGGTATCTGTTCTAGGCGAGTGATACTGGCAGCTTATTCTAGAGGAGTGGCTTATAAAGGTGGAGAAAAGCATACAGGTGCAGGATACACGTTGAAGGTTGAGCCAATAGACTTGGCAATGCACTGAAAGCCTGACCTGTTTGTTGTTTATATGCTGTATCATGGACAGAATCCTTTGTGTTTTTCATGGTCTCTGTAAACTGGCCTCTTCATATGTCTGTTTATTTCCCTTTATACCCAAGTAAAAGTGAGTATAATATAGTAGTTTAAAGCACATTCTGTGGTATCAGACTTTCTAGGTTCAAATCCTGGCTTTTTCCCTTCCTATGTGATCCCAGATCGGACACTCTTTGTACCTTAGTTTCTTCATCTGTAAAACAGAGACAGTAATATTTCTAACTTATAGGGTTGTTACTAGGATTAAACAAGTTCATGTAAAGTGTTTGGAAAACGCTTGGCCACGGTAAGTGTTCAGTAGATGATTAGTGTATTCATTTCCTTGGGCTGTTGTAAGACATTACAGCAAATGGGGTGGCTTAAAATAACAGAACTTCTTTCTCCTGTAATGCTGGAGGCCAGAAGTCGGAAATCAAGGTGTCATCAGGGTTAGTTCTTGCCAGAGGCCATGAGGGAGAATCCGTTCCATGCCCGTCTCCTGGCTTCTGGTGGTGGTTGGCGATCATCGGTGTTCTTTGGCTTTGTAGAAGGAGCTCTGATCTCTGCCTCTGTGTTCACGTGGTCCTTCCCCTTTGTGTTCCTGCTTGTTTGCCCTTTTCTTCTGAGGATTTGTCTTTGAATTTAGGGTCAATCTTAATTCAAGATGCTCTTATCTCGGCATCGTTAGCTTAATCACAAAGACCCCTTTTGCATATAAGGTCAGTTAGTTTCTTGGGGTTGGGACATGGACGTATCATCTTGGGAGGGGGTCACCATTCAGCTCACTGCAGTTGCCTGAGACCACTCATAGGACCAGCTTTGTGCCTATTCTAATGTTTAGTAAAACCTAGCCACTTGTAAAAGTCTGGTTTAAGTCTTTTTGTGTTGGTTAAATCACCTCTGTAAAATAGTTCCTACTCTATGCGATTTGCTCTCTTCCTCAAGTAAAATCAAGTACAAAAATATTTTTGACTGTCAATATAAAAACAGCACAGGTGACTTGCTCCCAGCAGACTACTTATGTGCCTTGGCTTTTATTGATTATTCAGGGAGTTCAAGTCCCCTTCTCCACGTTCTATTTCTTAATGTTTAGGACAAATATTTTATTCTCAGGGAAAGTTGTTTCAGTGACCCAGAAACTATTAGAAATGAAATGTTTCTAATTCTGTTAAGAAGAATGAGACATCTTGAAAGTTGGACTGGAGGTAGAGTTTTAAGTCTAATTGCTGGGGGCAAGTTAGGCATAGATTCCAAGGAAATAGTTTTGGTCACAAAAAAACTACATTGTTAGTATGTGTGAGAAAGAGTAGGTCCAATGCACATGAGCTAGAAAATGATAAAAGTGTTACGAGTAAGAGACCATATGCTTCATTATGTTTTCCTTCTTCACGTTCAAATTCACAGCCTAAAGATGAGAAAGCATTCAGTTAGAGATTTAATACAAATACATATAAATCATGCACTATTACAGAGCTTCACACCCGATGTGCGTGAGTCATATGTTTCTGTATACGCCTAAAGAGATAAGTGGAATAATGTTTACTGAAGCATTCACAGTGCTTATCTCTGAGTTGGTGGGATTTCAGGCGATTTTTGATTTTTAAAATCATCAGTTCTGATAGATTTTTTTTTTACAGTATAAAGGTGTCACTTTATAAACACAGTGCTTGTGATGAGGGACCCAAAGAGTTAGAAAGTGGCTGGAGCCCCCAGGCCACTGACCTCTATCTGCACAAGCATGTTTGTATGTTTACCCATGTTCCATACAAAGAACACAGTTTTTTTCCATATGCCCCAGGGTAGTAAAAGTTGGGAAGCAGTGCATAATATATATGTTAAGACTTAATTATATTGCCTTGTGACTCACTCATGGACACACACACACACACACACCAGTCTAATTAAGGTCTATCTGATTTGTTAAAAGTGGACTTTTTATTATTAAAATTTCAGTGTAATTACTTGCTTCCCTCAGCAGTGTCCCACACATGTTTTTGGAGTATGGGGTAGTTATGGGAAGGAGTTCAAGTTAGAAATGCTAGGGGCGGAGCGACCAGAATTCTGTTCCAAAGCCGGTTAGAATTCATTCCAGAATATAACCGTCCTTTTTAACAAACTGATGCCCCTCAGAAATATTAGAGTTTGTTGATAGAACTGTTTATGTGAGAGTGCTTTCCTGTTATTTGCAGAGGAAGAGGCATTCGGGCTGTATCCATGTCTCACTGGAGGGCGCTGCTCCATTAGTGGGCGATGTGGGCTTACTGACTTGCATGCACTGACCTGTGGTCCCCAAGTCCTGAGCAGATCCTCTGAGAGCCTCCATGGGATTCTTATAAATATGCACAGAGCAATTGCATTTTTCCCCAACATGAAGGAATTCACATGGGCTGGAAACTTGCCAAGTTTGATTCTGACACATGTCAAGATTAAAATGTTGTAAATGGAGAGGCAGAGTTGTGTCTTGGTGCTACCACTTTGGATCCGAGACTGAGGGGTGACCGGGCACAGAGCTGTAAATGCTGATGCGTGTGTGCTTTACATACTGATGGGGAATGTTGGTGTCTGTTCATGTCTGCACTCTGTTAATTCTCTAAACCGTTGTAGTGTTACTCTTTCTGTTGGAATAGCAAGAAAAGCCAATCTCTCTGTATTCGCTGCTGCTGGGACATGTGCCTATTTGCTTAAAGACTGGTCTTTGAAATTCGGGTTGCAAAACAGTTGTTGAGAAAACAACCATGGCAGGCTACTTCAGAAAACCCTTCTCTCTTTTGAGATATAACTGGATTGGTGATTTGTGTGTTTGTTAATTGCAATAAAGCTGCTACTGTAATTTAGAATGCTTGTTAAGAACAGTCCAACAGTCCTCTAAGGGACGATAGATAACCCACAGTGTGTCTGGCGTTGGGAGCTGGTAATTATTTTACTGTAAATGAATCTAACAATAGCCTATTGGAAAACCACAAGAGGGACAGGCTTTGAGGGAGGAGTGTTAAAATCAAGGCTCTTCTTTATTGACGACATTCATCAGCCTAAATTACTGGCAATAAGGTTTCTAGAGAGGTTCAAGTAAAGAAAGGAAATTAATTAAGATTCTTTTCAGTTACTGTAAAAAATTCTTAGTATGAGTGCATCTTATTTAAGGATCATTCTAACTTTCCTTTTAATGGAAGTGTCAAGGTTTCATATTATGTAATGATGGATTTTGCTTTTTTAAAAGGCTGTCCTACCGGATCAGAGACTTGTAAACTTTTCCTGTAGGTATTGCTTGGCTAGTCTCACTAATTTTACATCTTAGAGCTACCTACCATGTCATCTTTTGACTTTCATTAATTTTTTCTTTGTTGGGGAAAATAGGTGTAGGTAAAAACCAGGCACAAGTAATACTTTTTGGGTGGTATCGGCAGAGTATATAAAGGAAAAGCTAGAGAAGCACATTTTCTTCCCATGAAAAGACGTTCAAAATTAGGTTTTGGCTGAGGAAGCTCTAGGCAAGTTACTAATTTTTAAAAATTTCAAGAAATACATATAGTACTTAAAGCAAAATGGAGTTTGTTATCAAACTGATGACTCAGCTATATGCATCCTTCCAGCATTAGGTTCAAACCTACTTTTAGTTCCACCCTATCACTTCTTCTCTTTATGCCACTCGTGCTCCAGCCAAGCATAACTATTAGTTCTCACACTCTTTAGTGCACCTTCGAGGTTTTGGGTGTGATTTTTCCCTCAGCTTTGAACGCTCCTAACTTTAACTTCCAAATGACCAAAGCTTGGGACCCCTTCAGACCCAGCTCCCTCAAGAAGTGCCCCCTAATCAGACAGAATGAGTGTCCTCTATCTCTGAAGTCCCACAACAATGTACCTGCACCTCCTGTATCCTCAAGACAGAAGCTCATAAGCTCTATTCATGAGGACTCCACTCCCATGGTAAGATAGCTGTTTTTCTGTCCCCTAGCATGTCCTTTAATTTTGAGCGTATTACTCTGTAGTACATTTAGTTTTCCACATCTTCCTCATCAGGCTATGAGTTCCATCTCCTCCCATGCATTTCTTCTTCATTCCTGCGGTTGCTTTGCCAGTTGAGCTCCTCCTCGTCTGTCATAGATGGCTGCAGTGATCCCTTTGTGCCTGTCCCTGGTCTTGTGCCCTTGAATCTCTTCTCCACACGGCCCTCTAGAAGTATCCATCACAGGGCAAATCTGATTGTGCCAGTCTCCTCTGCGAGACTTTACAGTGGTGTCATTTGCCGTGAGAACAAAGTCTAACCTCCTTAGTATGTCAAGTCAAATAAGGCCACCCATGATTTGACCCCGTCCATCTCTTCCAGCCCAAGTTCCCACTACTTGGGGCTTCACACCTTACGTTCCAGCAGTGCTGAGCTGTTTTTATTTCACGATAAGGCCTTTGATATTTTATAATTCTGAACTTTTCTCAAGGTGCTCCCTCTGCTTGTAATGTTCTTTGAAACATAGTTAATTTCTGATTATCCATCAAGACTCCATTATCACCTCGTCCAGGAAGATAGCTAGATCAGTTAGCTGATCTCTGGGCTCTTATGGCATCTCAGTACATACTTCTGTATTATAATCTTAGTGGTCTCTTTACAGGGCAAAAGGTCATTTCTTATTTATTATTGTATCCTCCATGTCTAGCGTTGTATTTGGCACACAGTAGGTTCCCAGTAAGTGTTTGAATGAATGGATGGAAGAGCAGAGATTAAAAATAACCCATGCGCCGTATGAAAGACAGGAGTACAAACCTTGGCAAAGTCAAGACATGAGTTTTATGGCAAAGCTTCTGTTGTTAGCTTCCAACTTAAGAGATGCCTCTGTGGGGATAAGGACTGGTAGTGTAGCTCTTGTGGAAGGCCTGTACTGATTCTGCATAGGTGTCCATTTGGGGCAGGTATATACTTAGTGATGAGAAGGTGACCTTTCAAGATTGAGACAGGTGCCTGCTGTTGGGGATGATCTTAAAGGGATAGCCTAGATTTTAGTTTTAGTTGGGACTCAGAAGTATGCTGGATTTTGAGACAGGAAAGTACTTCCCGGGGAATCAGTCTGGAACACAGTCTTGGAGGATTGGTAAAGAATTGCCAATAAGGCAACTTATAAGGGAAATAGTCACAACAACTGTATGGAAGCTTGGCTATTGCAAAGCTGGGCTAGGACGTTTAGGCAGTGCAAGAGGATTACTGAGCAAATGAGACGCTTTCTTGGAGTCTTTATATTCTTTCTGCCAATGGCCAGGCTTGGTTTGGATTCTGGCGTGTGTGGGCAAAAAGGAGGGCTAAGTGAGACCTGTTGAAAAGGTTGGAGCTATTCTGTGAGAGCAAGCCAAGGCCAGACATTACAGCGAGCTTGGCCAGCCACTTTCTACTTTTGCTCATTCCCCATCTCTATTAACATACCAAAATTTTTTGTAATTGCATGCATATCAGCCTATCAGTGCTTAGTTTGGGACTTCTACTACTTGTTAATAAGCAGTAAACAACGCTTGGGATTAAAATGGTGAACAAGACATAATGGTTCCTGTGGAGCTTAACCAGTGAGGTAAATGTACAAGGAACAAGCAATTTCAAATGTGATTAATCATACCAAAGGGACTGTGCACAGTGACTTGGGAGGACGTGGTTGTGATTTAATTTATTCTCGTGAATCAAGGAAGATTATTAGACATGACACTTAAGCTGAGATTCAAGGAATGGGGAGTTAGCTAGAAAAAGTAAAGTGGATGATGTATAGAGCTGTCATCATAAGCAAAAGCCCTGAGGTAGGATAAAGAGACATGCGGCGGAAGGCCAGCATGGTTAAGTGGGAGAGTTTACACTGGATGAGTCTGAAGAGGTACAGTTAGGGGCCTTATTTAGAGGCTATGAGAAACCACAGGAAGGACTTTAGACCTTGTTTTCAAAGGCCTAGAAGTCCCCGGAGTGTTTTAACATCACCATGCTTATGTTTTAAGTTGATTGCTCTGTCTACACTATGGAAAAAAGATCATAAGGGGGCAAAAGAAATGGAGTGTCTGATTAGGGAGTCTATTACTTTGTTCCAAGCGTGAGATGATGCTGGCCCTGATCAGGGTGGCAGTGGGAATGAAGTAAAGTGTATAGATTGGAAAGATGTGTAGGAATAGATATTTTGGCCCATTGATTAGATGTGGCCAGAGAGAGAATAATTAAGAATGACTTCTGAGCTTTGCACTTGAACAACTTGATAGATGGTGGTACCATTTTTTTCTGATGTAGGTTTTGGATAGAGATTCAGTGCAGGATATTGTGCACTCAGGACGCCTCAAGACATCCAAATGGGCAGTTGGTTAAATGGGCCTGATAATAAGATCGGATGACTCATGGAAGGCATCTGGGTGGATGCAGTTACCTGGCCAGTGGTTTTCAAAGTGTGATCCCCAGATCAGCAACATTAATATCACCTGGGAACTTAGACATGCAAATTCTCAGGCCCCAACACCGACCTACTGTGTCAGAAAGTCTGAGTGTAGGGCCCAACAATCTGTATTAATAAGCTTTTCACATGATTCTGATGTATGTGGAAGCTTAACAACCACTAGCTAAGGTAATGAAAGATAGACTGAGGGGGGAAAAAAGCAGGTGTAGGGCTTATGTATTCAATATATTTGTTATTTTACTCCAAAAGCAGTTTAGTTTGTGATGAACTTTGTTACTCTACATTTGACCATTCCATCAGCTGGCCATGTCAGTGGAGAATGCAACAGTTTTAACAGGAGCTATGTGGTCCCGAAACTGTACTTTACATTAAGCGTTTTGAACTTGTTCATGTAAGGTAAGAGATAACTGCTCTTTTCAGAGATGCCCTTTTTGCATGTATAACATAAGTGAAATGCAATTGTTGTATCTTTTTGGAGGACTGAGGAAAAACTGCTCTGAGTAAGAAAATAAGCAGATAAATACTTGTGTTTTCATTAGATGGAGATCTCTTCAGGTCAAAATTACAGTCCGTAACTTGTTGAAATACAGGTATCGTGTAGAAGTTACTTAGATTAAACTCTTGACCTTGGAAAATGCTTTCCAAAAGGTAGGATGCTATTTGGTAAGCCTTTTAAAAATTGCTTTTGACAGCTAATTTGCTCACATAATAGAGTAAGGTTTCTCCTCTTATGCTTCATATTTTTTAAAAGAGAATTTTTTTTTCCTTTATAATGAACTCTGATAAATAGATGAGTTAATTGATGGACTACATCTGCATAAAAAGAATTCAACTTGCTAAATACAATACTCATGACAAATGGAATGAATTTAGACTCTTCAGTTCTGGGATTTCATTCTGTCACTACGCTCAAGAATAATATGGAACATTATGAAAAAGTGAAAATCAGATCAGTAGAAGAGGTTTCTTTAAGGCAGCACTGAAGTTTATTTATCATAGTGGGAGGCAGGTAATGATAACTTTCAAGTAATGGAAGCTATGCTATAGTACATTCACTTTTGACACATTTTCTTTGAATGAAGTTTTGTTTTGTTTTTTTTTTTAAATGTAAAAGGCAAGCTGGCTTCCTCCTGCCCCCATTTAATGGGCAGCTACATGGTAGGCACTAGAAAAAGCAAACTGGTGGTTTTCAGATCAGTGGGGAAGATACATACACATACAAACACAGATGGTAGGAATAGGAATTGCACAGATTCAAATGCAAATACCAATGAATGATGCCTGAGCTGAATCTTGAAGGACGAGAAGAGTTAGCCAGTGTGGAGAAAGGTATTCTAGAATCAGAATACAGTGTGTGGAAATGGTGGATGGATGGAGGTGTTAAAGACCATGCCATATTCAGGGACGTGTGGTTGTCCAAGATAGCATGATCAGAATATTGGGTGCTTTAGGAGCTGCAGCGGTGATGCTAGAGAAATAGCTTGATACCTGATGGCAAATACCTTCCTGTGCAACACTAAGAATCCTGACTTTGATCTTGAAGTTTTGGGTTTCCATATAAGGATTTCAAAATAGGAAGTCATACACTCAGATTTGTGTTTTAGAAAGATCCCTGCATAATATTTTGTTAGTATATTAGAAGGGACTAGCCTGAGATAGGCATGGATGGCTCCTAGGTTTTGGCTTCAAGCAGTAAGTCTATCTCTTTGCCCACTTTTTTCCTTTTCAAGCAAAGTTTGAGGCTTGTACAGGTTACAGGCTTGGGAAAAGACCCAGGAAAAATCACAGAGAAGTGCTGATCACACAGGAGGAAAAGAAGAACATGTTTGTAGATGTAGGCGTGACTCAGAAGTGAAGAGTTTCAAATAGGAACTAGTGGCCCACAGTCTCAAATGTTAGAGATGGAATAAGGGCTAAAGATTCTCTGAAAGGAGTGTCACCAGTCGGTTTGAAGAGTGTACTTTTGAGAGGGTTCTCCGGGTTAGGCAGATGTGGAATTGTTGAGAGCTGAACACAACTTAAACGCTGAAGAATTAGAGTTGAGGTGTATAGTTGTTTCTTTAGGAAGTTGAGCAGAAAAGGAAGAAGGGACATAGGTAGGAAGCGATGTTATGTGAGAGCAGTGGTTTTCAATTGCAGGAGGCTTGAGCTTATTTATGCGGTTAGGTAAAAGTGCAGTAGGGAGAAAGATTAAAGATGCAGAGGAGAGAAGGAAGCATTGATGGATGACAGTCCTTGAGGGAAGTAGATTGGATGGCATCCAGCACCAAGGTGGTGGGTCAGTGATAGAAAGAAAATAGATGAGCTTTCTCTCAGAGAAGGTGCAAGTAGCCAAGGTATCCAAGGATGGTGTAGCGCCAGGTAAGCTTCTAAGGGGACTTTGATTATACTCTTTAGGAAAGCATTTCTATGTGGTGGGTTTGTGTTCTATAAGTCTTCTTTCAGATGAGGTAGTGGGGCTTAGCTGGATTTAAACACATAATTCCATATTTTGATAATAGAATTCCATAATTTACCTGTTCTTTCAGGATGTCAACATTGGTTAGTTTTTTTAAACTGTAATACACACTGTGAGAAATTTAAAATTTGTATCTAACATCATCATACACATAGAGGAGAAAATACTGAATTCACTGTAGGATACTTAGGATAATTATTTACAACAACCATTTTAAGTAAATACGTCTTTTTATTCTTCAACTATAAGATGAAATAAGGGACTCTCAGAAGAGAGAGGCCAAAGTATATATCAAACACATATAGTTGTTGTATTTGCTACTTGATTTTACAATTATTTGTGTAACTGCATGTTTTTCAAGATAATATGTACTTGATTTGGCTTAAAAAACTCATCATTTGTTCCGTCTTCTCCTAGGAATGATCTTTTTATACACAGATTGCATTTCTTTTTTTTTTTTTTTTTCTTTTTTTTTTTTGCGGTACGCGGGCCTCTCACTGTTGTGGCCTCTCCCGTTGGGGAGCACAGGCTCCAGATGCGCAGGCCCAACGGTCATGGCTCACAGACCCAGCCGCTCTGTGGCATGTGGGATCCTCCCGGACCGGGGCATGAACCCGTGTCCCCTGCATCGGCAGGCGGACTCTCAACCACTGTGCCACCAGGGAAGCCCCAGATTGCATTTCTTAATGTTTATGTATTTTTTTTAGGATGATGAGACAATGTAAAAATACAAAAACTTAAAGGTTGATATTTGTTTTGACAAGGAAATGAATCATGTAAAGTTGTTTCTTATATGGACAAATGCTGCTTTTGATATAAATTTTACATGAAAGCCTCCTTCATCTCCACAAACTCTGCCCTGTCATGTAATCAAATCATGCCTGGGTGCGTGATCGCAGACACTGGCAGCTTTGCAGATAGATGGAGCACACTCCTGATGCTGGGGTCCTGAGTCTGGAGTTCTCTCTTCCTCTGTGGTCCTGGCTTTTGTGCCTTATGTGGTCACTGGGCCTTGCTGCACCTACTTTAGAAGGAATAAAGAATGGGCAAGATTTGCAGATGCTTCCAAGTTACCAAGGACCAGCAAAGATAGCAGTTTGTATAGAAATTTGAAGTTTTATTCATATCTCTACCCTAGGGGTATAGTTACCATTTTCTGTTTTTCTTTTTTTTTTTTCTTTTTTTGGTGAGGTTGAATTTTGAAACCAGCAAGTTACCACTGTATTTTCCCATTGCTACTACCACAAAGCTAAAACCTATTAGTGGAAGCCTGCCCTGGGCAAAACCGTGAAATAGGTGAAGTTTGTCTTAGATCTGCTTCCTCCCTTTTCTAACTCTGCCAGCTCCCAAACACCTAATACTTTTGAGTTCCTCCTGCCTGGGAGGCTTTACACAGTGTTAGTGATTGATTGCATCCTAATATCTTACATCTTCCAAGGATATCAGCTTTTAAGAGACTACCTGAGGGGAGTAATATATAACACAAAGGAATAAATCTCTAAGGGCAAAATTTAAAACGTCTTTGGGGGTGGGTTGATGATTGAGAAAATTGGGGGCAGAGATCTTCTAATTTTAAAGCTAGCGTATAAGTGACTGCTTCCTCTGCTCTTTTTGTAAAGCTGGGGTTATTAATAATTAGTGCTAATTAAAAATTCCTTGAATTATCATACTTAAATATGATAATATACAGGCATGAATGGGCTGGCATTTCCTTATTCTTCTTTGAAGCAGATACTCTGTAATGATAGAAAGAATGAATTGAGACTATTTTTATGCAATGGCTCATGAACTCATAGACATGAGGGAATGATCCTTGTTTAGCATTTCAATTTGTGGTCTATCTTGGAATCATATTTTAATTAACCCAGCCAACACCTTTGTGGGTGATAAGTAATATCTGTCCCCGGAGAATGGTATATAGAAAAAACGTAGTCTAATCTGAAAGCTTGAGAGGGAAAAAAGAATATTGCCCTTATCAAGTCTGTTAAAGATTAGGTTGAAGAGATAGCTCAAGGTTAAGTCTCCTGATGAGAAGTTGCCCTGGTAAATCAGTGAGAGAATTGCAAGAAGAACATCTGAGCTTCTGGCCTCTTAGGGCATGGAGTCACTGTTTACTTTAAGGCCACGTTTATAATCACAGTTAGTGACTTCAGGAGACCAGTGCTCCTAGCAGTGAAGCAGATGGCACGCTTCCCCCATTACCCTACAGCTCATGAACCATAATGCTAACCAAGTGGGATAGGAATGTTAAATAATAACACATTAGGCTGTGTTGAAATCATGGCATTGAATATATCTCAATTACTTTGTTTCCAAAGGACTTTACAGTTATATTTATAACCCATTCAAACTACTTAAAATTCCTCTCCTTCCAAATCACTACACTTCTTTTCAATGCTTAAAGAAATTGCTGTCTGGTGGGACCATACATATTCTGATGGTGAATTTGTATTTAGAAGGAAGAAAGGTTATCAGCTCTACCACTGGGTGAGGTCCTATTAAAGTTTATAGAAATATAGCCTATTAACACTAAAAGGGATCTTGGAGGTTGGGAGGAAATTAATTTGTAATTGGGATCCTTGGACCAAACTCATTATCAAAACCACTCAGATAACAGAGTATTAAATCACTTAAGGGTGGCCTTTGGAGAAACAAGCTTTCTGGAACACTGGAAAGCTAGGGCAGAGAGATTGATCAAGGACACCTGGGCCCTGCTCTGCTGTCTCCATCTGGAAGAGGCTGTGACCTTCCCCACACTGAGTATGATTCAAGAACTAGGAAAGCTACTGTTTGTAAACATTCCTTTAAATGGAAACATGTCTATAGCAGCATAAATTCTTTCTGAGTAAATTATTTTAACCCAATGTATAAAAGGGTAGTGACATGACAAGAATTTGTCTGTTTCACAAATCTGGCAGGAAGGTCCCAAATCCTTGGCTAATTAAATTGGGACTTCATTTACTCCTACAGTAGGCATATGTAAGTTTAATTAAACCTCGGTTTTACAGATGAGGGAAATACAGTTTATGGAGGAAAAATGACTCGTCTAAACTGACAGATCACCTTAGTGCCAGAGCTGGAGATAGAACCCATGTCTGTTGATCCTGCCGTAATCATCTATAGCCTCATGACTTGGAAAAGAAAACCCTGACCCCATTAAAACCATTAATTTTCTGTTCATGACACCATCGGATTTCAGTCATTTTGGTCTTTATTCATGTATTCATTAATTTAACAAATACTTAGTAAATCCCTACAGTGGTAGAGTGAACAAAACAGATCAAAGTCCTTGCCCTCATGAACCTTACTTTATGGTTGAGGAAGATGGACAATAAACTAAATGAGTAAGATGTGATTTAAAGTATGTTTAAATTTGTGTATGTTAAATGGTGGTAAGTGCCACGAAAAAAGATAAAATGGAAAAGAGGAGTGGGGTTGTGTGTGTGTGAGTGGACTGCTGTAATTTTGAATAGGGTGGTCAGGGAAGACCTCGCTGACTGGGTATCCAGTCGTTTCCTCAGTCATCCTGTAGCGTCTACTCCTTAATGCGTACAACGTCTGTATTTCTCTTCCCATTTCCCTGAATAGAAACAGAAAGCTCCCATTGCATCTTTTCTTGACCACACATTCTCTCTGCCTCATATTCTAAGGCATCCATTATCCTGCCTCGAGCCTGAAGAAATCAAACCTGAGTCCTCTCACCCCCACCCGCCTCGTGATTCCTCGTTAAGCACAGCCTCACCACCAGGAGATTCAAGCCCTTTGTGATATGGCCGCATTTCCTCTTCCCGCCCACCTTTCCTCCTGCTTAGACAGGCCACTTTTCTGTTTTTGCTCATTGAATGCTCTTCTGCCAGGTGAAACTCTGACCATCTTTCGCAGTCTATCTCAAACCATGCCCCTTTCTAGATAGTTTTCTTCCG
>NW_006771479.1:309175-334054 GCF_000442215.2 Lipotes vexillifer | reverse complement strand
CCTTTCTAGATAGTTTTCTTCCGATCTTCCCCCCACCCCGCCCCCACACACACAAAAAAAGAGTTCCAGTTCCCTCCTTTAGGGTAAGAATTGGTCTCTTTATCAGCTTTTCTTTAGCACAACTCTTGGTACATAGTAACTGCTCCATGAGGGTTTGTTGAATCAAGTTGAATGATGTTTATCAGTTTCCACTGAGAATCAGAAATCTCAATAAAAAGTTGAGATTGCAGTCTGGGTTCACTGCTGCTCATGAAAATACACTGCTCATGAAAATGTAGCCAAGACATAGGAGAAAAAAACGTTTAATAGAATATATTTTAAACAGAAAGAGGCTTTCAGAAATATAGCCTGTTCTATGTTCAGGGACAGTTGGAGAGAATGAATTCCCGTGAACTTAACGTGGGAAGCAGGCTGTCAGCTAAGCCATGTGGAAATGACTCTGCCTTAAATGGTTTTCTGCTAAAATAAGCAGGATTTGAGAAATGTTGTCTATATCTTTAGGTTAGTGCTAAATTATCTCACAGTTCTCTGAAGCTCATCAAGTTAATAATTGTTTCCAATGATGTGTAAACAAGCTTACTTTAAACAATTAACCCTTTTACTTATTTGTATAAAAGACTTAGATAACAAAAGATTGGAAGTTGATGGGGTCAATTCAGGATATCTGTGCCCTCACCCATTGGTTCCTGCCTTGAGTATCATGCTGCACAGCTATGGGTACCAAAGACTTGCCCCTGGGAGATTTATTATTTTCTCCACCTGATCTACATTTACCAAGACTTAGGAGCTGCTGCTTCACTAGTGGATGGAGTCTGGGGGGTGGGTGGACGGTTGCTTCTATACACAGTGTCCTGGCAGTAGGGTGGAGGGGTAGCCTCCCTGTTGGCCACGTGAATTTTCCCTGGATGCTAACCTTACTAGCTAATCTTCTCTGTAACTGCTTGGTCAACTTCTGATCTGTCAGTTTCGGTCTCTGGTTTGTAATTAATTCATGGCTACAGCTGGTATCCAGCCCTAAATTTCCCATCCATAACTAAATTCCTCTTGGGCAGAAACCTAAAAAAAAATTCCTGCTTCGAGGATTAGTTTCTTCTGGGCAAGTTTTCCAGAAGTGTACTTGCCAAGAGGGAACATTATAAAACAAAACAAAACAAACAAAATCTCCATCTGCTGTTTCCAGCAGAAATGATTTGGAAGCATCTTTCCTACCTCAAGGATTAGACTGTTGGGCAAGCTAATAGACCCAAATCTGGATCTCTTCTCTTAGGTGAATGAGGCCTTTTAATCCTGCATAATTTTGATGATAGACTTAACTCAGTGCCCTTCTTCGATAAGCACCGTTCTTCTTAAAATGAGATCTGTTTAAGAAGTCTCATTTTAAGAAGAGACAGGTAAAAAGCAATGAATTATTAGCCTTTGCAACTCCTTTTTTCAAGTTTCCTGTGTTAATATGTGGATATTTCACTTTAAGTGTTAATACTTTATTAGTAAGAGATGCAGTTGGGGATTTTTATTAAACTTCGAAGCTGAGTGTGGAGAATCATGACTGTATTTACTATGTCCGTCTGTTAATATACTATTACCGACCCAATCACCCTAGCCAGAACCTAAGGAATCATTTTTAGATAAAAACCTGTGTGTTCTACCTTTTAAATATCTCTTCTTATTAAGGTCACTAGTGATTTCCATGTTGCTAAAATCCAATGGACAAATCTTAATTCTCATTTTTCTTGACTATAAGGTGAGGTGACACAGATGAGCATTGCTTCTTCCTTGAAATAACTTTCTTCACTTGGCTTCCAGTGAAGCCACACTCTCCTGGTGTCCCCCCCCTATTTCCCTAGTCACTCCTCAGTTGTTCTTTCCTGTTCGTCTTCCTCTTTCTGATCTCTAATTACTGGAGTCCCCCAGTGCTCAGTGCTTGGACCTCTTCTCTATCAACACTGTCTCTTGGTGATTTCATCCAGGCTCATGGTTTTAAATACCATCTAATGCTGATGAAGCCCAAACTTGTATGTCTATTCTAGACTTCTCGCCTGAACTGCAGATTCATATATCCAGTGGTCCACTTTCATCTCCATTTAGATGTCTGATTAGATTCCAAGTCCAAAATATCCAAGGCAGAGTTTCGCTGGTGGCGCAGTGGTTGAGAGTCCGCCTGCCGATGCAGGGGACACGGGTTCGTGCCCCGGTCCGGGAGGATCCCACATGCTGAGGAGCGGCTGGGCCCGTGAGCCATGGCCGCTGAGCCTGCGTGCCTGGAGCCTGTGCTCCGCAACGGGAGAGGCCACAACAGTCAGAGGCCCGCGGACTGGGAAAAAAAAAAAAAAAAAAAAAAAAATCCAAGGCAGAACTCCTGATCATTCCTGTGAAACCTGCTTCTCCCATAGTCTTCCTCATCTCAGTAAATGGCTATTTTATCCTTCCAGGTTCTTAGGCTAGAAAACTTGGGTTTATGCTTAATTCCTCCTTTTCTTATACTCCTCACCTAATCTGTCAGCAAATCTTGTTGGTTGTATCTTCAAAATATACCCAGGATATAAATATTTTCCACTACCTCTACCTCTCCAAGCCACCATCATCTTTCACCTACTTATTATAATAACAGGTGTCCCTGTTTTTGCCCTTGGCACCCCATTCTTTTCTGAAAACACAAGTCACAATTAATGTGTCATTGTTTTCACTCCAAACTCTTCAATGGTTTCCTATTTCTCAGTAAGTGGGAAAGGCCTTACAATGGCTTATTAGGCACTATAATTTCAGCCCCACATTTACCACTCTGAACTCACCTTTTTATAACTCTCTGTCCAATCATAATGTTCAGCACACTGGCCTCCCTGCTATTCCTCTCTGAGCAAACAAATAGGACTAGACTGTCAAATCAGACAAACGTGAATCAGAGATCTTACCCAGCGTTACTCTATTAAGTGATGTCAAGGATACAGGCAATCAAAGGGCTTAAGCAAAGTAGAGAGAGGTCCAGGATGTCAAGGGAAACTCTCAAGGTCCTTCCCACGTTCGACCTGATCCTCTGGCTTAGAATAGATGAGATATCCAAGTGGGGTTCATGAGATTACCGCAGAGAGAAGGAATATTGAAATGATGAAACATCTCCATTTTAACCTCTAGAGAGTTGTATATGATACAGATATGATATATATCTGATAAAATACTATACAAGAGACATATCTCACAAATCTTAGGTTCTATTTACTATAGATAATCCTGAACTAGGGACCTCTGGCTACAGGCATTGCAGAGATTGTCTCTTCCTCCTGGGTGAATATCATTCATCTGCTTATTCAGAAGTCTAGGTAGCAAAGGGTTTAGATAGCTAACTGCCATCTCTGTTACCTTCGTCCAGCCTTTCCCATCCCACCCCCCCCCTCTTTCCTCCCACTCATGCAAGCACAGTCCTGCTATAGGTCATTGCACTTGATCTTCTCTCTTACTGCAATGCTCTGGACCCAGATATTCTCATAGCCTGCTCCTTACCTTCCTTCAGCTCGGTACTGACCTTCTTGGTGAGATTGCAGCCCCGCTCCCAGATACATTGTTTTCCCAGCCTTTCCCCTTCTGTACTTCTTCCTGTATAAAATAGTATTATTTCACTTATTCATCTCGTTTACAGATCGTTTGTGCCATTAGAAAATAAGTTCCCTGAGGGTTGAGATTTGTGCTTATTGCTGTATCCCTAGTTCCTAGAACAGGACCTGACAATAGTGGGTTCTCATTCTGTGCTTGTTGAATGGATTACCGTTTCTCCTTCCCTACGACCGCTACTATGGTTGAGGACCTCATCATTTCTCACATCGATTGCTGCTGTCATCTCCTAAAAGATTTCTGGCATATTGTTTCCAACGTGATCTTTCTAAAACGCAAAGCTGCTCTGTGGTCATATCTTATTCCTGCTTAAAATTCTTCAGTGGCTCCCCATGGACTTCAGGATAAATTCCGTATTTCTTAGCATGACACCCAAGGCCCTGCTTAACTCTCCAACCTCATTGCAGTCTTTCTTTCACTCATGTGCTTTCCCCCTCATTTTGTTCCTGAAGTTTTGTGCCTGAAATGCCTATCTGAATCATCTGAATAACTGGTTCCTTGATGACTTAGCCTAAGGCTCTTTCCTGTAATGTTTCACCTTAGTCCCCTTAGTCTGGATTAAATGTTCTTCTCAAATAGCAATGTGCCTGTCTCTGCTGTAGCATTTATACATTACGTAATAATTGTCCTTAAATGTATGTCTTATTCACTAGACTTTAAGCTTCTTGAGTTCTATTCATTTTGTATCTCTAAGACGTTTGGTAATTTGATACATAGTAGGCCTCCAAAATGTGTTGACTGTGTGAAGCTCTAAACCGAAGATAAAAGGGCATTTAGATTAAGTAGTAGCTTTAACAAATAGTTCTGATTTGGTTACACAAGACACAGAAGACTATCTTCCTAATCAGATCTCCTGGTATACACAAGGTAGTGTACGCAGAGAGCAGCAACTAAGTAGGTACCCCTCTGAGGGTCAAGTCTGAGAGAGAAATGACATTGCTGGAGTTGGTAAATGCACAGGGAATATTATGCCGTGCACTTACTTCAGAGTAAATGAGGAGGAGACTTGCTCATCTTTACCCCATCCTTAAAGGCTATGGAAAAATTGGCCACAATTAAATCCTTGTCATTTTATTATATAGGTCAAGTTAAGGAAGTTAATGGGAATTTTTTGACCCACGATCTTGTTATATTATACTACGAGTCAAGTGTTAGGTAGAGAGGGGCACATTTTCCACTGAGATTCACAACTCTTGACTTCTTAGAATCTTTATTCTTCATTCCAAGTATCCAAATTTGTCATTTCCAGCACCGCACTTTATCATGCCCATGTGTGTTCACGCTGAAATCAAAGATTAATAAATGATAATTTTTAAATTACTATTTTTATCTACTGATATACTAATTTAGGCTGGTATGTTTTTTATTAAACTCATACACAAGGGAAACCTTATTGATAGGGTTAATTGAAAATTTCTATATTGTACTGTATTTTTTAAAACATAATTTATATTCCTGTAATTTGTAATACCTGTTGCAATTGCATAGCTCTTTAGAGAAAACAATCCCTTCCTCATATATTTCACATAAAAACAACTAATTCTTATAAATATTTTTAAGTAATGCAATCCATTATGATTAAAATGTTTTGAGAAATAGACTTATAAGGTATAGAAAAGTATTGTTATGAAAAGATTCTTATTAATATAGATCTTCACTTGGCTTATAGGTGTTCCCCCAAAATATCAAGTCTTTTTTGCTTCTTTAGTTAAACACAGTCTTTTTAGATCAAGTCAAAAAATGACCTACCTTACTACTAGTTTCTGCTCTGTAGAGAACTGGCCATGGGGCCAGTAGAGCTTGATCTCAGTATTGCAGAATTCAGGTTACAGTTTAGGTAATCAATTACTTTGCTTCCTCAATTATCTGCTAGTAACCATAAATATAATATAAGTATTGAAAAATGGAATTTTAACATGTTAATTTAAAAATATACTCTTATTCGTAAAGCCATTACTTCAGAGGGGATTGTTATAAATATGAGCCATTACATAGAAGATACACAAACATGAGAAGGTGCTTAGTGATTAATTGAAGGCCTTCATGCTGTTTTGTGAACATTTGTTAACAAATATTTGTATTTTACCCTTGACCTTCTTGTTTTCAATCGATTCACCTTTTTTCTTCTCAAGTATGTACATTGTACTTCTTTGTGATCACCCCACATTTGAGGAATGACAAGTTAATTGATCTTCAATTCATTTCTCCAAATATCTGCTTCATTCAAATTTGTGATAGAAAGAAGCATATAGAAACACATCTTATATGCTTATCATTACTTTATTGATGTTCCAGCAATTTATTTATTAGCCTTCATGCAAAGTTGTGGGGTTTAGTAATAATAAATTATAGTGCTGGAAAAGAAAACATGCTTTGTTTAGTTATTGATTCAAATGTCCTTTGGAAAAAGGTGTTTTAGAGATGTATAGGGCATATACTTTGTACCAGTGTAATCATTCACTGTGTTGTTTAAGCAAATAAGTTACTTTAAATAAGCTCATAACAAGTTTTCAATTTATAGAGAAATGAATCAGTAGGACAATGAGAGGTGCAAAGTCTTAGAAGAATTTGCCTTGTATAATAATTGAAGAATCCCTTGAGTAAAATCCCCACTGAGGGCTTCCCTGGTGGCGCAGTGCTTGAGAGTCCGCCTGCCGATGCAGGAGACGCGGGTTCGTGCCCCGTTTCGGGAAGATCCCACATGCCGCGGAGCGGCTGGGCCTGTGAGCCATGGCCGCTGAGCCTGCGCGTCCGGAGCCTGTGCTCCGCAAATGGGAGAGGCCACAACAGTGAGAGGCCCGCATAACGCAAGGAAAAAAAAAAAAAAAAAAAAAAAAATCCCCACTGAACTAGCTTTTGTTGGACGAAAGAATGCAATTATATTAAAAATTAATACTTTAGTGTAATGTGAAACCAATGCTGCCTGAATTATTATGTGCCAAATTAGGTTGCTGTAGACAATAGCAAAATGGGTAACTGTGCAAATGAAAGCACTGAGTTATTTATACTTGAAGTAGCATGTTTAATGAGATGCAGTGAAAGCAGAAAATGTTTAATTTTGTAACGGGTGACCTGAATCAATCTGTCCTGCAGAATGTCAGGCTTTGGATTAATTTTCAGTTAAAACAAGGTAACTGACCAACCACCCTTATTAATATATAATATGGACTATTTTATATTACTCTTTTTTAGTAAGAGATATGGCATCTTTCGGGGGAAATATTCTAAGTTCCACATGAAACACTGCCAGCCAAATTAAGTCTTGGTTGGTTTTTTTCATCAGAGAATCTGAGAATGATTTGTTTCTTTCTAGTTGGATTATATTAAGATCATAATCTAATAAATCCCTTGAAGGAAAAACTTGTTTTGGTATTTGTCTGGAATATAATTGTGTGAGTCTAGTCTACTTTTATAAATTATAGGTAGTTTAAGATGATTAAGTTAAAATGATGGACTCGTGTCATATTTAGAAAGATCTCTGGAGTTGTTGATCTACCCAGATATTTTTTAGTTAAGTACCTGAAACTGCTTCTTGCCCTTGTGTTTTCCGTCTTTTAGAGGCATTACAATTCAGATATTTTGAAAACTTCTTTCTCAGTGGGTGTGAATTCAGTGTATGATAATTTGGGCAATTCAGGGCAGAGAGCTGAATTATTGAAGGGCCATTTTGCACCACTTGAGGGGCGCTCAGTTTTATGACTTTCCCGTTACAGATACGGAAAAACACTTTACACTTTTACTCAAATTAAAAAACTTTTCACTCTAGGCAGCCTTGTCCTCTGTGAACAATGGACATAAAGTGAACATCTGTGTGATAATGAGAAGCTGCAAGTATCTTTTAAAAGTGAAACTGCTTATTTGTAAAAGTGAAGTGCATTTTGTCTTAATCCTCCTTCAATGGGAGGTTTCCTTGGTATATCTTATTCATTTGGAGTTGGCTTCCAAACTGAATTAGAAGAAATAACATGTGGCTTCTTATACAATGAACCAAAATGTGTCCCTAACATCACACTTGTAACCACTTTAGTGTTAGGAATGTTATCTTATTTCTACATCTGAATTCTGCACAATTGTGAAAGTATGGTATTTTTAGAAAATATTGATTAGATTCAAACATTTTACAAATTCAAAAATTACTATAGTTCATTTGTGCATCAGTTGGAGATGTTTGGTTTAAAGGCAAAATGAAGTTTGATAAATGCCATTTTGTTATTCTGTAACTTTGGTAAATAAATGTTTTTGTATTCAAAAACTTAATTAGCATAATACTTTAAAACAGGAAGAGCAGAAGCTATTTTTTTATGAGCTTGCTAGAATATTATCTAAAGCAACTAACTCTTTTAAGTAAAAACCATCTCACTTTTCCAAAGAAACAACATGCAGTGTTGTTTAATCTCCGTATGCTTTAGTTTCCTTTCAGAGAGAAAATTTTTCATGGTTTGTTCTTTTCAGTGACGAGGCTTTAGACTCTTAGAGCTATTGAATATCTCTAAAAAATACAAGAAAAACGTCAGAAGCATTTATTGTTTCCAGAAACATTCCTTGGTAATAGTGGCTTTGAATAATAGAAAGCAGATAAAGCTAGTATGTGGGAGTTATTTTCTGGTTAGAAACAGCATATAGATAGATAACCTTTTCTTGAAAAGAATTTTAATGTTTAGTTAAAACTTTTGGTTTGGGCAATGATTACTACAGATGCTCTCTGTACTCTGGTTGTTCTAGAAATGCTCATGTTAACCAGAGCATGAGCTTTGGAATTAGTAGACTTCATTTCAAATCCTGGCTCATCTATCTGTGGCTCCTTTATTTTTTAGATCCTGGACATAGTGCTTACCTTTCTTGAGGCTGATTTTTTCTTCACTTGTAAACTTGTATTCATAATTCGTAACCCCCAGGGTTTTATTAGGGTAAAGTTGACATACATGTGAAATTTTTTGTTAATTATACACTATAATAATATTATTGGACTTCCCTGTTAGCACAGTGGTTAAGAATCTGCCTGCCCGCAGTGGCTGAGAGTCCGCCTGCCGATGCAGGGGACACAGGTTCGTGCCCCGGTCCGGGAGGATCCCGCATGCCACGGAGTGGCTGGGCCCGTGAGCCATGGCCGCTGAGCCTGCGTGTCCTGGGCCTGTGCTCCGCAAGGAGAGAGGCCACAACAGTGAGAGGCCCGCGAACGAAAAAAAAAAAAGAAAGAATCTGCCTGCCAATGCAGGGGTCACAGGTTTGATCCCTGGTCTGGGAAGATCCCACATGCCATGGAGCAATTAAGCCCGTGCGCCACAACTACTGAGCCCGTATGCCACAACTACTGAAGCCTGTGCACCTAGAACCTGTGTTCCGCATCAAGAGAAGCCGCTGCAATGAGAAGCCTGTGCATTGCAATGAAGAGTAGCCCCCGCTCTCCACAACTAGAGAAAGCCCACGTGCAGTAATGAAGACCCAATGTAGCCAAAAATAAATAAATAAATAATGTTATTATTTATTATTATTATTATTAGAAGGTGCTCTATAAAGATATCTCATAATGAGTCATTTTAAGTGGAGAATTTTTTTTGTAAAATGAATGATCTACACCTTCCTTTCCACCATTCCTCTGTTCCACTAATTTTATACTCTGAAATTTTCAAACACTGTGTTTAAAATTGTATCTGTCAATATGGCACTTGTAATATGTCTGAGAACACATTCTAGCCTCATGGAAAATATGGTATTCAATTTGTGGTTGAATTATTTTCTTTAATTATGATATTTGCAGTACTTTTGGAAGAGAAATTAGTCTCTCAGTATTGGCACCCATGTTGATCACTATGGGAAGAAATGCTTTAAAAATGTATTGGTAATAAGCTTTGAAGTTTTCTTCACGTCTTTTGGTGCTGAATAATATTCCATTGTTTGGATGTACCACAGTATGTTTATTCATTCACCTACTGAAGGATATCTTAGTTGCTTCCAAGTTTTGGCAATTATGCATAAAGCTCTTGTAAACATCTGCATGAAAGCTTTTGTGTGGACATAAGTTTTTATTACTTTGGGTAAATACTGGGGTACTTGATTGCTACATTTGAAGTCAACTATGATTATAAGTAAAACAAACTTTGATTCCCAGTTAGGCAAAATATTAATTCCCAGTGAAGAATCCCATTGTTCCCATTAGTAGACGTATATTACAAAATAAATCTATCCAGTAATTAATTTGGGGTTTTTTAAAAATAAAATGTGAGGAAATGGAAAAAAATGCACTGATGTTAGTGATTATAATAGTAGGGATTGTTGGAGTGCAGGTGGAATTGGCTTACATAACTAGAAGTTTTCATCAGTTTAGAATTACTTGATGTATTAGTTTGGAATATAGATTAAAAATAGGAAGTGGTTATATCTGGGTATGGGATTGTGGATAATTCAAATGTTTTATATCATATTACTTGAATTTCATTTGAGAGTTGCATATAAGTTTACTATGTAAATTAGCATTGATAAGAGCTGAAGATTATTTTCCAGAAACAAAGTATACAGACTAGATAAGCATTTGTATGTAGCTTGATTTTTTTCTTTTTTTTTCTTTTTTTGTCTATAAAATGTTAACACATTGGGCTCATCAGTTATCCAGTAAACTAGTATTAGGTATACTGACATTCCACCATGAGGAATGAAATAGTGCTGTGAGTACAGTACTGGGCAGTGAAATGTCCCATTTCAGAGTGTCATCCATGAAATAGCATCCTTTTGTTCATTTCTGTTTACCAGACCAGAGATTGATAGGTGGATTAAAAAATGTTCCATAATGGCTATGGTCTATATTTGTAAGCTTTCCTCTTTGCAGATTTGCATATATTCAAAGGCTTTTAGGATCATTCCGGAATGCTTAGGACCATCCACTTGACTTTGAGATGAGAAAATTCAAACCAAACAAAGGCAAACAGATTTCTGCCCAAATGAGAACAGGTTAACTTACTTTTCTCTACCATTAATAGCCACCAAAGCAAAATTTTTCACTCAGAAATCTCTTCCAATGAAGGTATTTGGGGAAAAAATGTTTAGCTCAAATGTGAGATAACTTTGATACCTGTACTCTGTGTCTTAATGAATTTGTTCTAAATGATCTTGCTATCTGTGGAGTTACATAATTTCTGCAAATATTTTCGTGTGGTACTTTAGCATTTTGAGAAACATTGATTTAGTTGCTTTTGTTTAAAAATTAATGTATTTCACCTAAGAGTTGATCTCTGGTTTTCTTTAAATGTTATATCAGGGCATGCTGCACCTAAAACTCTGCCTGGCAGTGGTTTTGGGGGCTGAGTTATTATCACAAGTCCTCCTGAGTTCACTAAGGGTACCACTGGGCCTGTTCACTTGCTTATATTACTTGCCTGGCTTTTGAAAGCATTTGACTTCATGAGCTTTGGCTTAAATACTTGTCTGACTTTAGATAAAGTTGTTTGTAGCAGGTTTTGAGAGCCTTAATACAAGTTGATACATATTTTGTGATTCTTTGTTAACCAACTTTGACCCCAATTAGTTGTATGATTTTGCTGAAACACAATCTTTAGATTCCCCTGACAGAAGCTCTTGGAGGGGTTCCTTCCATATATCATTGATGTTGCTTTTCATGACCTTGGCTTTGCCTTTCTGTAAAGGGCTTTATTTTCTGGCAGTCCCCACAACCAAGCAGAATCACATCTAGTTTCTTACCTCTGAGCCTTGCGTGTTCTGATGTCTGGAGCACTCGCCCACCCTCGTTCATCTGGCTTCACATTGTCCTCCTCCTCCCTGGACAGCCTTCCTCACACTCCCTCTTCTTAGCTTGCCCACCATGCCTCCTGAGGGCGCGTTGAGACCTGACAGGTGCCATCTTTGTTGCACTCGATACCCACTCACTGCAGGTGAATATTCATTTAGTAAATGATTCTTAAGTTTTTCTCATGTCATTTATGAGTCATAGTTCCCTCTTGGCATTGACCTTTAGGTAGTTTACATTTGGGGAAGTGTTTCATTTTAGTGGAGGAACGATAGAGACCTCCCCCAACCATGTCCCACCGTATCCCCCCACCTCCTCCCCTACCCCTCCTCTTCTTGCTTCCTGTAAATACTCTAGGCGAGACCTTTTATCACATAGAATTTTATTGGATTACAATGTCTTTTATCTTCCATATTGTCTTTCTTACCATATTTTCCACTTACAATAAAGTTGGAAACATTTGTAGAAATTAGAGGAAGCCTAGGCAACATTAGTAAAATTTGTGAAATTTTTTAATGCTCATCATATCATTTTTACTTTAGAAAACATTTTATATAGACTCAAACTAAATCTTCGTTCTTGCAAATAATGACATTGTCGATCTTAGAAACTAGTAACTCTTTAAATATATTCCCAGTGAGACTTTAAGGTTTTAGAATAATAATAGAAAACACCATTTTCTAACGATTGGGACTTGGAAAAAACAAGTTCATAAATCTGAAACAATATCAAAAGATATCTCTGAATAATTATCCTCATATTGTGCCAATATTACTAATTTTAAATAGACTCTTCACGGGTTCTCAAAAATATAATTTTAATTTAAATGTTCAAAATGCCCAGTTTAGTGCTGGCTCAAGCCTAATGCAATGTTGGAGCCACGTATTATTCTTTAGAGGCTGGTATTCGTTTCCTCTCCTGCCCTCCATCACAAGTTATTCCCTGTCCTTTATCCCTTTTCCAATGGCAATGTCCACTAACCTTTATCTTAAATCTTGTGACAGCTATTTAAAATACCCTTGTGACAATATTTAGGGTGCTTGCTCATCTGTCATAATACTTTCATATCTCTGTAATCTGTTTGCCAAATCTGAGTTGATACTGCTCAATTCAGAATTTTTTTCATTGACATATTTCTAATGGCCCTATACCCATTCATAAATGCGGGTGTGTGCATGTGCATGCACACACACACGCACACTCTTTGACTTTCTCTTGTTGGTTGATGATGCTTACCTTTTACGTGATATATGATCATCCCTACCACCAGATAAATAAACCATTGCTTCATTTGAACCCATTCCTGAGGGAGAGAATCCTTCATGTGAGTTTGAGATAGAGAGGAAGATCATTCTTCATACTCTTGAATGACCTACTTTAAGAAGCGATGAGGGCTTCCCTGGTGGCACAGTGGTTAAGAGTCCGCCTGCCAGTGCAGGGGACACGGGTTCGAGCTCTGGTCCAGGAAGACCCCACATGCCACGGAGCAACTAAGCCTATGCACCACAATTGCTAAGTCTGTGCCCTAGAGCCCGCGAGCCACAACTACTGAGCCTGCGTGCCACAACTACTGAAGCTTGCGTGCCTAGAGCCCATGCTCTGCAATGAGAGAAGCCACTGCAATGAGAAGCCCACACACCACAACAAAGAGTAGCACCGCTTGCTGCAACTAGAGAAAGCCTGTGTGCAGCAATGAAGACTCAATGCAGCCAAAAATAAAATAAAATAATAAATTTTAAAAAACAGTGATTATTGGTAAGATTCTGAGATATGTTCTCCTTTTGTTAAAGCAAATTCTGTTTCTCTTTTCTGTTCTTGTCATAGCTTTCACAGATATGAGGTGTTTTGTTAGAAGAGAGTATACTAGGTGGGCCTTCAGAGCAGATCTTGTATTAGGGAATAAGACACATGAAGAAAGCAGTGACAGAGTGGCATTATGTTTTTAGATGTAAGATGGAAGTTCAATAGAAATAGTACTGTTCCCCCAAATGGACAGCTTTTATCTTTAGAAGCAGTTTGTAAATTTTTAGTAACAAGAAGCAGATGTACGGAGTTAAGTCTTTTACTTCTCTGAAGTTGAAAATTTTACTTCTGTAATGGATGTAAGTTCCCTGTCATATAGGATTATAGCCCAATACAGGAAGGACTTTAAGATCTGTTGTTGAAATGACTACTCTCCATGAAAGGATATCAACCTTAACAACTTGAGAATTTGCTAGTGCAGTGTTTGTTCCTGACAGTTTGCTTCAGTTATACTGCAGCATTTAATTCTATAAGAGATTTAGATGGAGAATTACTAGTGATGGTGAACACTTTCAGCATAAGTATTTCATAATTCAACATATTAATAAATATATATTTCATATTCAGCATAATAAATATTTCTGGAATGATTGGCAAGTGAACAAGGCAACATCCAGCTTAAAAAATGCTGTTTCTTCTGAAGTGAACTGCTGTTTACTTGGCATAAAAAGAATAAGGCAGGTTTTTCGGTAACAGTATTTTTCACCTTTAGACACTTGAGTCAGAAGAAAAGTGCACAAAAAGATTTGTTATAGGACAAAATAATATACAGTCCTCTTTTCTTCCCTAGTAAAATACAGCTTACTAAATATAACAAAATAAGAAATGGTTATGGAAGACAGGATGATAGGTTGTTTCTAAATAATTGAATCATTATGGAAGATAATAGTATGTCAGAACCCAGACTTAATTCATTGAGGAATATTTATACTTTTACTTTTCTTTGCTTTTTGGAAAAATTCTAGCATGTTCCTGTTCCTAGCCTCCCAGATTTGCTCTCCTTCAATCAGTAGTCATGGTCTAGCTGTGCTTTTGGCTTTGGTTGAGTTGGAGGAGCATTTAGAGTGGTCATCTGACATGTCTGGAAATTTGGTGATGCACGAGGCCTTCAGAACTAAGAGAAATGCTTAAAAAAAAAAAAAAGCCTCAGCTAGCTCATTTGCATAACATGAATGGCTCACTATGTGAAATACAGCTGATGCACGGGCAGTTCAGGTGAATGAATTGTTCTCTGTGGCCTGTTAGGTTTTTTTCTCCACTTCAGTAACTGCTTGGAAATGAAAATCATCTGGGCCCCTGGGTTGTGAAGTATTATTGTCATGCAGTTCCCTTTTGTTTTCTTTTATGCTCGAGAGTTGGAGCTATTAAAGGCAGCTTCATTTATTGTTTAGTTGAATCAGAATGACTGCAATTCCACAAACAAATTGGACTTCAGTTAGGAGTGCTTTGTTATAAATAATCTTGGAAGAGATTGGATTCTTTCCTAGCTGATATACTTCAGCTGTATGTTAACATCAAAAATCTCAAAGGGATTGATTTATGGATGATCTGAATGATAGCTGAGCAACATACACCTGTCCTCATCCTGCTCTCTAATTCCCTAGTGTATTCAGCAAAAGTTAAGGGAAATAAATATTCTATTTTCTGAATTATTCTTTTCATTTTAGCCTCCACTTAAAAAACAAACAAACAAACAAAACACCAAAATAGTTCTCCAGTGCACAGCCCTTTCAGTGAATACTTCTTCATGATCTGGAAAGAAAACTTGTTTCATAGCTTGGTTAAGGGCATTTTTCATGGTTGGGTTAGGTGAGTCGTATTTTCCATATACAATGTTAGGACATTTTGAAATTTAACAATATGTTTTTTGCTACAGGCTTCAAATACCTAAGCAATACCTTTAAGCCCCTCCTTTCATTGACTGTAAAAAAAAAAAAAATTTTTTTTTTTTTTGTCCATTAAAGTGTATTTATTAAAGTGTCCATTAAAGTGCTTCAAGTTATTTGGTGCATAAATCATCTGGAGACATAGAAAATCTGGTAGTTTCCTCCTTGGTGGAAAAGATATATGTGTGTATGTGTGTGCATATGGCATGTACTTTGTACTTACATATAAAGATAAAAGTGAAAACTGAGCATACATTTGCTTAGACCTTGGTCCTTAACTATAAATGCCATAATAAATAGCACTTTGCTTCCTTGATTCATAAATGCTACTGTGGTCAGTTATACCGTCAGTAATATACAATCATTTCATGTAAGTAGGCTAAGTTGGCATTAATTTTCTTATACATTGTTTTTTTCTTGCTAGACACTTTACGTGTGTTATTTAACTTGAAGTAGATATTATCTCCTTTTTTACAGGTGAAAAAATTAACATTTAGAACTGTTAAGTGACTTACCCTTAAATCACACAGCTAGTAAGTTGTAGAGTGAGTATTTACATCTCTATCTAGCTCCAAAGCTTATGTATTTCACCTTTCCTTTCTACTCACTGTCTCGTATAGAGATAAAGTTTTGACAAAGCAGATCATATTTTCAATTTGATACATTATAGAAAACAGTGGTCAATGTGTTTAAAGCGACCTTTTCTGGGGGGGAAAGATCTGTTTATAAATTAGAATTGTTATTTTCCTCAAATGAGGCACACCCATGGTGACTTGGAGTATATTAACATGTTTTAGATGAATACTCTCTTATTCATAATATTCAAAAGCATATTAAATTAACAGTTTTAGAAAATAAGATGTAGGGCTTCCCTGGTGGTGCAGTGGTTGAGAGTCCGCCTGCCGATGCAGGGGACACGGGTTCGTGCCCCGGTCCGGGAAGATCCCACATGCCGCGGAGCGGCTGGGCCTGTGGGCCGTGGCCGCTGGACCTGCGTGTCCGGAGCCTGTGCTCCGCAGTGGGAGAGCCCACGACAGTGAGAGGCCCGCGTACCACAAAAAAAAAAAAAAAAGAAAAGAAAGAAAATAAGATGCAAAGGTGAATTAAATGTTTGTCTAATTCAAACATAAAAACATAAGGTATTGTTACCTTAAGGTGTTTCGAGCAAGAATGTGCACGTAACACTGTAGGGTTGACCTGTGCTGATGTGCTGTTACTATTGTACCACATGTGTTTTAGGTGCTCCGTGGTTTACCTTTTAAAAGCATTTAGTGTTCATAAGGTATAAGGTCTGATGTCTAATGTGCCGTTGATAAACAGTTCATTGTGGCAGAGACTTAGGAGTGGGGGTTGGAATGGGAATGATGATGTTTACTTTTTCTGACACGCCACTAGCATGCTTCAGAAAGAAACTTGGCAAAGCTAATTGGAGAGACTACCAATACTATAAATAAGGTCCATAGCTTAGACTTGTGAGTACTAGCCTTTACAACAGACTTGACAGCAACACAGATCTGTTAAAGGAAAATGGAACTGTCCTTGACATGAAAAACTGGGATTGTCATAGATACAACACGTTGTGCAGTTTTTCCTTTTAATCACGGTATGAGAACAAAATCATGTTTTGCAGCTGGTCCTTCTTCCTTTTCATTTGCCTTGACTAAATCTCACACCTAGGGGTTTGAAACATGACAGACAACAGGTGTGAATATCTAATAAACAACTGTAGTTTCTGTCCTTTCTTTAAAAATTGGCTATGTTGTAAACATCTGTAATACTAATCAAGACAGCCTTTTTCCCTTACTTTCCATACCATGGTTAGATTATATGTCTGAATCAAATCACAAACTTAAGTCAAGTTATTAAATTACTCTTGCTAGAAGAATAGATTTTAAAGGAATGATGAGTTTCAGTCAGTTCAGTGCAGCTGGCAAGCAGCCATTCATTATGGCCTAGTGTGACATTGATTTTTGACTAGAAGAAATGGAAACATAGAAGTAACTGTGTATCCTTAAGGAAACATTATATATTATTGATGTACTTTGTCTCCTTAAAAGCCACTACCAAAACTTTATTCAAATTGAATTTTGATTGTACTGATAAGGAAATCTGTTCATAGTCGAAGTCAAAACATTCATTATTGTGAAAATAAGATGCTAATCCCAAACTGTCACCTTAGCAACTATTTCTACCACTGTTATTTAAGGACACAAGGTGTTTTATTATACACAAGACCTCTTTTTTTAAAGCAAAAATTACAAAATACACTTAATTACATTTAGTAGGAACACGTGGGCTGACTCATTGTGCGGATTAAATAGACTATCGAAACAAAATCAGTTGATTTGGCTCATTTTTTTTCCTCCTACATTTTCTCCAGTGATTACTGCTCTCATCTACTTGCCAAATTGATGGGAGTTGGCAGTAAAAAATAAGCAGTTGAAAATGTGGGAGATTAAGTTTTCTGAATTTCATAGAGGGTCATCAGAGGGAAAAATTACAAAAAGAGTTGGTCTTAACGGGTTGATAGGTTGCATTATGAATTGTCTGTTTTCAGTTACAATCACCTAGACCTAATTTTAGAACCCTTGCCTTAAGAGAGTGTTATTTTTGTTTTCCATATTTTGATAAATACGGTGGATTTAACAAAGAAGGTGTTCATAATTCTTGCATGATTTGTCTTGTCATTAAGTGTCAGAACCTTAGATTCTAATTGTATTAAGTCTGTGAAAATTAACAGTGGAAAGTGGTACAGTGTTTAATTTGCATAAATTAGGCCTTGTTGAAATTAGTGTCTAGGATATTGAATATTGGCTTCAGGGTCTGATCATACTGAATGCTGTACATAATAAAGTCTATTTGTGTAAGGCAAATAAATGAAGGGGGTGGTTTCAGGGACAGTAGGTAGTATTTAGTCACAGCTGTAGCTTGGATAGCAAACTGTCTATGGGATAGTGTTGAATTTAATGGGGATTTGAGCCAGTCATTCTCCTTGCAATTGGCAGAGACCTGGAATGAGTCCAAATTTGCATATGAAGAAGATGTTCTGAGGCAGAGGCCCTGGAAGGGTTGCTGCTGCTTTGGACGCAATGACAACAAGCCTGATTCATCTTCTTCAGCTAGGCTGGGGGGTACATCTTGATCTTCTCTACTCCTCCTCCATTCTGATGATGAAAGCTACAATTATTGCAATTATGGCAAGTATTACACGCATTCCCACTTTTTTTCAGAATAATTCTGAAAGGTAGTTATTCTTTTTTTTTTTTTTGCGGTACGCGGGTCTCTCACTGTTGTGACCTCTCCCGTTGCCGAAAACAGGCTCTGGACGCGCAGGCTCAGCGGCCATGGCTCACGGGCCCAGCCACTCCGCGGCATGCGGGATCTTCCCGGACCGGGGCACGAACCTGTGTCCCCTGCATTGGCAGGCGGACGCTCAACCACTGCGCCACCAGGGAAGCCCAGTTGTTATTCTTATTTTTACAGATGTGAAAATTAAGATTCAGAGAATTTAAAGAACTTAATCAAGGTCATTCAGCTAATAAGTGGCAAAATTTAGACTCAAACTAGGTCTGTCTGATTGCAAAACCTTGACTTTTCCATCCACCACCACTATTACAAATTATCAAAAAAATTAGAATAATTTTTCTGTGTAACATGTCTATATTGGGTCAGCTTTCAGTTCAGCTTACATCATAAAATCTATTTTCCCACGTGACTATTTTACCTTCTAACAGATCTTTTATCACTCATATTCTTCTTTTAGGTCATTTGGAATGGGGGCTTAAAAGGCAGGCAGCTGCTGGATTCTGTTCCTAGACTGACCCTGGAATAACCCCTGCCCTCTTTTATCTGTCTCTACCAGCTTGCAAGTGATGCTTTTCTGCATCTCCAATCTTCCAGGCTTTTATAATATTAAGTTATTGAGTGTGTGCCATATATAAGGCTCTCATATATAGTATTAAATCAGTAAATCATGGAAGAAGGAGAAAAAGGAAGAGGAAAGAAGAAAGAAATTTGTTATGGGAGATTGAACATTTCAGAGACAGATTGGGTTTACTTCAGAAGCCACCTTACCAGTCCATCTCTGGTGTGCTGTCTGTGTTAACTTTCCCACTGAGCTGAGGTCTCCCAAGTGATGGCTCCTGAGTTCATATACAACTAAGCGATTTTTTTTCTTTCTTTCTTTTTTTTTTTTTTTTTAGCTTTGAGGCATTTTATTATAAAAAGCTGGTACTCATATCCATAAATGAGTAAGAACTTAAAATTCATCATACATTTACTTCATTTTTTAGCTTGACCTTCTAGTAAATCTTTAGCTTCATTTATTTTGGCTGCTATATAAGGAGATCCTCCCTTGTCTGGGTGATTTAAAAGCATAATTCATTGATGAGCATCTCTTATTTTTCCCTTATTGGCAGTAGGGCTTACACCTAGTATTAATGCTGCTTCCCGTTTTGTCATTTGGGGTTCAAACCCACCTCTGTAATAGCCACCACTGAAGGCAGATTTTGGTAGACTTTGAAAAACTTGTTTTACTTGAGGCTCCATATGCTTCACGGCTTGCAAAGTGTAACAGCCTGCAAATCCTGCAGCAGCAATGGTCAGTCCAGCTGCTACCACTGTACTGGTTCCCGCTACCATGGGAACTACCATGGTTCCCGCTGGGCTCCTCTGTTTCCACCGGGAGCACAGTTCATCCCACCCCACCAACTCTACACCTTTCAATTTTTCTTTTTTTTTTTTTTTTTTAATGAAAAATGTCCCCCAAATGAGTCAGTATGGTGAATTAATTAGGAAAAAAGTATGCATTTCTGTGAGATTTGTAAGCTATTTTTATTGGTGTTTGTGAATGCTTTAAATTGAAGATTCTTTGTTCCTGACATTCTAAACTGCTTCTAGGTCCACAGAAACAAACACACTGGCAAAAATTCTACATCCTAACTTCTATCTGAATTTCATAAGAAGGATAATTGAAGTGTCATTATGTAAATTCACGTTTTTTTGGTCTACACTTAAAACTGTGAAGAAAATAGTTGTAGGAATATTAGGCATGTATTCATTCATTCCACATTTATTATTTCTTTTGTATCATGTGTGATATTGAATCTTTTTGTGTGTAAAAATGATTTTGTTTAGTCGGGGTTTTTATTTTTGAGGAGTTTTTTCCCTGTTTTCTATTTTGAATTGTCTTACGATTCAACTTGACTTTCTAGAAGGCACTCTGAAATTTGGCAGTATTCCTTATAGAAGAAATTACTATACTTGACAGTTGTATTATATGATATTCTGTGAGAAATTCTCAGAGGAGTATCTCAGTTATTTTCAAAGTGTCTCCACTTAAAAAACTTTTTTTTTTTTTTTGCGGTATGCGGGCCTCTCACTGTTGTGGCGTCTCCCGTTGCGGAGCACAGGCTCCGGACGTGCAGGCTCAGCGGCCATGGCTCACAGGCCCAGCCGCTTGGCGGCATGTGGGATCTTCCCGGACCGGGGCACGAACCCGCGTCCCCTGCATCAGCAGGCAGACTCTCAACCACTGTGCCACCAGGGAAGCCCTTAAAAAACTTTTTAATGAGCATTATAGTAGTATTTATTCATGATTCTCTGACTTGCTTTATTTTGCTCGTTTACTCAGTCATCGTTGATTCATTCATTTTCAGTTAATAAATATTTACTAAGCCCCTAACATATGTGTTGCTCTTGGCAGATGAAATGGATATATTTCCCTTATGACACTTATCCTGTGTTGGAGAAGACAGATTAAACAAATAAACACACTAAGCTGACAACTGGTGTGAGGAAAAGAACAGTGTGTTATGAGAGAGGCAGCAACCCACCTGAGAATGAGCAAGCAGGGAAGGCTTCATTGGGGAAGTAAAACTGAGCAGAGATCTGATGGATGCCGAAGAGTTATTTAGCTCGATCAAGATTTGCGAGAAAGGCTATGTACATGTAGATAGCCCTCTGTATCCACAGATTTTGTATCTGGGGATAAGGAAGGCCGACTGTACTGTGTCATTTTATATAACGGACCTGAGATTTGCGGATTTCGGTGTCCATGAGTGGTCCTGGAACCAATCCCCCCAAAGATACTGAGGGAGGACTGTACCCTAAGGAGGGAACGAACTGACCTTTTTGGAAGAACCAAAGAAAACCTGTGTGGTAGTTAGAGTAAAGGCTAAAGTTATGCAAGATGGGGTTTGCCATTTGACGATTTTCATTTCCAGGCATGAAGTGAAGTTTGCTAAGCTTTCATCCATTGTTTATAGTAGTAGGAAATATGTGATGGTGTAAATATCAGAATAATTTATCTTAACCGTTTGAAAAATGGAGACAGCTTCGTGTTATGTTAGTTGTCAGTTTTTAAATACTTGGAAAGGTAGACAGACCAAGTAATTTGATTGCTGTAGGACTTGTGAACACAATTCTTGGTTTTAGTTTTATAAATATTTTTCCTTTGGTTTTGCATGTACACCCATACACCACTTATTTAGCTGTTTTTCTTTTAAGGAAATCTTGTATTGTTTATTAAAGTGTTTAAGAAAATCTCTATCAAAATTCTTATTTACCTACCATATTATCTTTAAAAAGGCAGGGTGGAGTTAATTTCCTCGTTTGCTTTGTGTGTTATCTTCTTGCAAAATGAAAACCCAAAGTCTTTTTCCAGATTACTGTTTTAAACTAAAGTAAAACATAAGACATACTAACCTATGGGTTTTTGGGTGTGTACGAATGTGATTCTTTCAGGGACAGTGTGATCCTTGAAATAGCAATGTAACCTAAATATTTTATTAAAGAGCTGCTGGAAGTGAGCATATGTTTTGTTTGTGACTAGAATAATTCCTTTTGTATGTCACCATCCAAAACTATTAACTCCTTTATTATGATATTTATTATTATAGAAGATTCCAGTTGCATTCTTTGTTAAACTAACACCTCTTAAGTTCTCCCTTGTGGTCCAAAGTGTTGTCTTGAGAATGTTTTTGTTCCTTAAGGTGACTTGAAATTCTTTGTTGCTTGGGTACAAAATTTAAATATATTCTCTCTTTATTCCTTCCAATCTCCAATATATTACTAGTTGACTAATCTGATAAACTGGTTATAGAGAATATGTTTATTGGTTAACGCTAATGTCTTGTACCTTAATTAATTCTTTCACTATTTTAAAACCAAAGGAATAACAAATGCAATAGAATATTACTGTGAGTTGAACGTAAGCGATCTAAAATCTGTATATATTTCATAACTTTTTCTTAATTTATATTTCTTAAGTACTGTTTTAGGCTAGGTATATTATCTTAAAAAATGGCATTTTTGCCATTCTGCTATCCTATCTGATTGCTGTGCCGAATTCCTCGTCTGAGCTCCAGACATCTGCATCTAATTATCTGCCTGACATCTCCACCTGTATATCTCAAAGGCACCTCAAACTCAGCATTATGCAGACTGGACCAGGTTCTCTGCCAGTGTTTTCTATCTTAGTGAAGAACAACCACAACACATCCAGTTGTGTAAGCGCCATGTCTCAAATTTATCCTTGAAACCTCTTGCTACCTCATTCCTCATATTGCTTCCACCACAAAGACCTATTGATCTTATGTTCATCCACTGCCGTCCATCTCCAGTGACATTATCTGAGTCCAGGATGAGTACGGGCATTGATTAACCTGTGTCTCTTCATCTACTCAGCTTCATATAACCTTTTGTCCCACTTGATCCAAAGTGATCTTTTGAAAATTCAAGTTTACTATTATGTGAATAGCCTTCATTATCTTCACTTATTTTAAGATGAAGACCACAGTTATTAAGGTAGCCTAAATGTCCCCATAAAGTCTATTATCTGCCTGCCTCTCTAGCCTCACCCTCCCCATTTTCATGTAACATTTGAAATTAAATAATGTATGCAAAAAAACCCTATAAATTGTAAAACAAACAAACAAAAACACAAGAAAACCAAACAAAAAACTGAACAACCACGAATCTGCCCCCCAACTTAAAACGCACTGCATCTCCCTGTGGGTGCCTCTTCATTATCTTTATTATTATTATGTCTGCCGGCTGAGATGTAAACACTGTCCTGATATTTGTATTTTTATAAACCTTTGCTTTACAAAAACAAATAGCATGATCATAGAGAGAGTGAGAGAGAGATTGATTTTCCTTACTTAGAGATTTCCCTTACCAGCAGTGCATTAAAACTGTTTTGTTACTGAGTCTACTTGTATGACCATTGAAGGTCTCCTCAAGAGTTAGTCCCTACGTCACCTGAGGTGAAAGTCTTTTTCAGATTCCTTTGCTTACTTAGCTGTCTATATTCCAGCTTCGCTGACTGTTAACTTTTGTTCCTTGGTGATCGCTCGTTTTTCCCTTCCTCCAATCCCTGCCCATCATAGGGATTCTGTTGCTTTTGTCGGATCTCGCCTGCTCCCTGTTAACATCTGCCCATTCTTTACTCCCAACTCAAGCATTTCTTTTCCAAATAAAGCTTTCTTTGTCCCCCTTCCTCAGTAACCCCAAGCCCAAGTCAGTTTCCTTTGTTCCAGATATTCCTAGGTCTGCATTTCCTTTCTTTAGATTGTACCTTATTTTGTAATTGCATAGTTGGTAATGTGTTTGATTACTGCCTCTCTCTCTCTCTCTCTCTCCCTCTCCCCCCACCCCGCACCCACTCACTAAACTGAGGAAAGGGTATCATAGCGTTATAATATCTTTAGGGCTTGACACAGAGCTTGGCATCTGAGTGGTGCACAGCAGTTACTTAGTGAAAAAAGAAAAGAATGAAGAAATGAATGAGTAAACGTAACTCTACCTCAGCCTGAAGTTTCCTGTAAAACAGAGCTAGCCTTGTCCCACATTCATTTTCTTTCAAGATAAGCTATGAAGTTTAAGGTTTCTTGAAATTATACAACACTTTTATAATATATTAATAGTGTCATCAAAACTATTTTAAAAATAAGGGTAAAATAAGTATTTGATCTCGTTGATCTTTCTTCTGCATTTCTTTGCTTTTCAGTCTCTTTATTCCTCAGATCCCTATGTGGTCTAGAGTATGGAGGACCTTGCTAATGTTTGAGTTGATATCAGACCTCAGTAGGTACTTGTGAAGTGAAGAAGTGAATTATTTACAAGAAACTATCCTTCACGTGTATTAAATTGGTTGTAGAATGATCCAGTGTTGAAGAATACTGAGCACCAGGTACCCCACTTTCATCATTAAAACAATGCCCTCAGCACACCTTTCTCTTTTCTATGCCATCATAACAAATAAAGACCTTGTTACTTCATCAACTCATTATTGTTTGGTTTCTATTTGGTGAAATCCAAAGAGATCTTCTGTGGTTATGGTTAGAAATTTATTAAAACATGCAAATCTCTGTTTCATAAAACTCAAAATAAACGATACACTAGCCATCCTATACTATCCAGGGTCCTTTTTGGAATTACATCTAAGAGCTGAGAAAATGTAACACAGAGATTTTTACCAAAGCTTACATAATCTTCAGTTCTTTACATTTGGGTTTTTTCTGAGCATTTCTCCAATGTAACATTTCCTGTATATTTAGACATAGTAAATGAAAAAATGCTTCTAATTGAACCTTATCAAACATTTGCCTTTGAAATGCAAAAGCCTAGTGCACCCTAGTGGCATGGAGTATTTTAATATATGCAACAATTCCTTTTCTCTTTTAGTCAAACAACCTGGAAATTCCTCATTAAATCTGGTTTTATCCCTCATTGAGGTCATTCCCCATGATAAATTAAGCACTTAAATGACACATGTTATCCTAGAAAGATGGAAGATGGCTGGGAGGGGCCTGGGGTCAGATGATATGGGAGCATTTGAACACGTGT
>NW_006771479.1:299627-309165 GCF_000442215.2 Lipotes vexillifer | reverse complement strand
TCAGCAGGACCTTTCCTATCAGAAACCAGGGAGGATTTCAACTTTAAGAAAAAGTGGTTTCCTTGATTGCCTGATTGTAATGTTCATAGCCAGCCAGAGCTGATAAAATCATAGCTGGTACATATGTATCACTATTCTAACCCATAGTTTAGATGCTTTTAATAATTGCAGCATTTGAAGTACAAACTACTAGGTATAAAATGAATAATATTGTAAGTCAACTATATTCTTCAATATAAAAAGGGAAAGGATTCTTAAAAAATAATATTCAGTATTTTCTTTGAAACAGAAATTAAGCATTGCTTAAATCAAGTTTTTTTTAAGAATGAAACATGTAATTATTAAGAATTGATTTTGTCTCCATTGGAATAAATCTGTCATCAATTTGGAGAGAATTTATTTATTTATTTATTTATTTATTTATTTATTTATTTATTTATTTATTTATTTATTTATTTATTTGCGGTACGTGGGCCTCTCACTGCTGTGGCCTCTCCCGTTGCGGAGCACAGCCTCCAGACACGCAGGCTCAGTGGCCATGGCTCACGGGCCCAGCCACTCCGCGGCACATGGGATCTTCCCGGACCGGGGCACGAACCCGTGTTCCCTGCATCGGCAGGTGGACTCTCAACCACTGCGCCACCAGGGAAGCCCGAGAGAAATTATTTTATAATAAAGGTGACTGAGTAGAAGAACTGAAGGTTTGTGTGCTGTTGGTGTGTTGGCAAGTTGTTAGTATTTCAGATATATGACAAATAAGGGCTTAGTGTGACATTAATAGTAGGTAATTAAAAGAAAAACTGGCAATGCTAGTGCTTGTTGACTTACCTGTTTTGTACTTTGATGCTTACTGTTATGTCTTGGTCATTTTTGAAAGGTATAAATTATTTTACCTTTTGTTTTTACATATATCCATATTTTTTTTACAATGTAATAAATTGCCTCTTTCCTAAAATGGCTGAAGCCCTTTGTTAAATTTCTTTTTAAAAATTGATAGCTAACTGTAAGAGCAGAGGCTATATTTAATCATAGTCTTTCTTTTGTAACTAACTATAGAATGTTTATGCACTTTGGACAAAGCTTCAGGGTCAGAAAACCTGCCCTTGCTCAAGTTAAGAAATCTCATACAAAATTCCCTGGACTCACTCAATATATGGTCAGTTTCTGGGAATGGATACAGCTGTGAACTTCAGCTTGTTCCCCAGTCCTCTGTACATCCAACACATACTTGAGAGCTGACCTGTGGGATGTGCTGGTCTTGGTCATTTAGTCCCCAGGATCATTAGGAAGCTACCTTGGTTCTTGTGCTTGAAGCTCCATGCTGCCTGGCTTTTGGAAGATATTTCCAGATAGAGACCTTTTTGCTTTTTCTCTCCCCCCGCCCCCATAAAAGGAAAGTTCTTCTTGTGGACTCTGATTTTTTTTTTTTAAATGATAACCTAATGTTCTCCTGATACAAATTGATTGAAACAGACTTAGTTGTATTAAGTACAATGATGCCAGACACATGTTGTATCCCGGCACACGTCCCAAATGCTCCTGTCCCCACCTTGACAGCTTTTTAGGTCTGTGACTTTTATTCGTATGCTGGCATCATGTGGCTAGTACTTACTCTCAAATTCAGAAGAGAATTATTTTGTTTTCAATAAAGTTTTTTTTATAAAGTGCAAAGATGAAACTATTTCAACAGCAGATAATCTCTTAATGAGAGGATTCCTGGTTAACCCAAAGAAGCCAATCCTCACATTATTTCTGATAGATTTCTGTGGCCTAGGGTTATATTTCAATAGAAGCGGTTTAGAAATCTCTACATGCTGTTGAAACCAAAATTGGTCATGTTAGGCTCTCTAATAAATACAACTAATAAGAAAACAGATTAATAGTAGAAAGAAATTTTCAAAGTATTGATTCACTTGAAATGTTATAAATATTAATCTGGATTAACTTTAAAATGGGCTACCATGTGATATGTTTTTTTCTTGTATGTGCTAGAATTCTGCTTATAAGAATGCTTTATTGTTAACATATTTAAGTGTAAAGAGATATGTATTGACAAACATACATACTCATCATCAGATGTCTGTTACGTGCTTGCAGTATTAAAAGTGATTCATTCCTGACTTATGCAGAATTATGAGAGCAGCCTTATGGAAGGTTTCTATTCAGTTTTTGTCTTTTTAGGCAGTGACTTTATAGACATATATGCTTTGGGATTCCTTTTTACCATTGTCCTTAGAGCCTGGCAAAGGAAGTTGTAGGTAGATATGGTTTTGTTCAGAACAGGTTTCTAATATGCATTTTTTCCTCTTGGGTGCTAAAAAAAACAAAAAAAACCCTGGCCTTTACAGTAAGCCTAAAAGAAAACAGGTAGAAAGTGTGTGATATATCCCACTTCCTTCTTTGCTAATTGATTTTTGGGAACATATGTTGACCAGAGGCAGAAAGTTTGTGGTCTCTTAACATAGTGATTTGGGGAGCAACTGAAATGTAGAAAAAATGGAAGAAGATAAAGAAGCAATGTTAATGGAATAATGCAGAATAGTGTGAGAAAATGCACACTGGTCTAAATGGAGTACTGCTGAGAAGGAAATAGTGGTGTGGCTGTTTGTATCTTGAAACTGGCAGTAGTGTCTGGTGAGTGCTGCTTTCTGTGCTACCAATGCCAGAGAAAAGATGTCTGGAACCTTCGCATGCTGCTTGCTCACCTCATCTCTCCTTCCCCTCCCTTTTTTCCATGTCAACATTTTCTGTGTGCTCATTTGTCCTATTACATTCCTTTTTTATCCTGACCCCTCCCGTTTCATCAGGGATATCAATTCACCAGTCAACTAACCCTTGGAAGTTGGCGTTTTCCAGTCATTTCCTCTCCACTGATTATTATCTTCACACATATCTTGACCCATATCTTGCTCATGTGGTTCTATGTAGTCCTGTTCCTTCTATCCCATCACAGTTTTGCTCGATTATTTCCTTTTCCTTGTAGCCTGTTTTCTAAAAGAATGTTACAATGCTGTGGACTCAAATATCACATGTGATCATGCCCTTTCTGGAAAATGAACCAAAGATCATAACCAAAATTTGCCTGTTTTTTTTTTTGTTGTTGGCAGAGTTAAAATTTCTTCCTTCACATTTCATTTACTTTATATTTAGCTAGAATTATGTTGATATAAAATGAAATTGTACCCTAACCTTCCTGTTACTGTGATAATCAAGTTGATCATCATATACCAGGAATTCAAAGAGCAGCATTGATCAAATAACTGAATGGCTCTTAACTAGCTGTTTGATGTTGGATTCCCTAGAAGCTGATGCTAAGATGAGGATTTATTTGCAAATAATATAGTGAGAAATGAGTTAGGGAGTAATAAATGGGAAAGGCAGGACTGGGAAGGGAAAGAAGGGGTGTAATTTCAGGCAAAGTCTGTCCAAGTGCAGCTGAAGTTTAAAATTTCATGGAAGATCTGTAGTATGAATTATGCCACTGTTCCAACCCAAGTTAAATGAACTGGACATTTATACTTCTATACCTGTCAACCACTGCCTAAGGACCACAGGACTACAGGGTAAGGGAAGGTGGATGCTTGCCACAGTTGGACTTCTAGTTAGCCTTAGGACAGAACAACATTTATGAGTGCTATTTTTTGAAGCAAAATTACACTGAAGTGTAAGAGGTACAATATGTATTATAATGTGCACAGGTCTTGTTGAAGAATTGCGATAGAATTAGATAATTTCTTTTCCTTTCCACTCCATAACTCTACTCCTTCTACATCATTTTCTTTTCTTGCCTTTTCTTTGGTTGCAGCCCACTTCATTGATTGATTAGAGAAGGGAGGAGTATTTTCATACCGCTATTGGATAACTGTGGACATTCTTCTTTAGTAATATACTGAAATTCAACAAGTGGTAATTTCTTAAAGATTAGTTAGTTATAAACATATTAATGAATTTTTTGTATTTTGTTATTTTAAAATCCATTGATCTACCATGCACTTTGAACAAATACTTTACCCAGGCATAATACTGTAACATCAACTGTTGGTCATTTAGAAAATGTTAATTCACTGAGTTTTGTAGATTTTCCAAATGTTGATGCATTTCATTATACAGCATAAACAAATCCCATTTGTTAATATTACCACAGATCTAATCAGAAAAAATTGCACTGGGAAGCTTTTATGCTCCCAGAGGCCATTAGAAGATTTTCAAATTTCTAAAAGATTTACCTCCCTCATTTTTGCAAAATACCTGCCCAGTACCCAAGTCTGAAAAGTTGTAGGTTGTCTGTCAGTTGTTCCTTCAAGTAAAAATGGTGTTGCATGAAAAAAGTGGCTAGTTCAGCTGGCAACTAAAAAAATACCACACAGGTATGCTGCTCCTTGAAACACCTCTTACAGTTTAGTATGTAGCAATTGCTTTGTTTTTATTTACCATTTTATCACACAATAAAAAAAATTGAATCAAGGGTTGAGATATAACAGAATTAAGATATTTTTACTGCTTCATCAAGGGCATTCTTAAATGAGACAAGCTTTGTTTGTTTCTTTTAAGGCATGCAAGTATGTGGCAGTGAAGAGTATAATGACAACTAATACAGTTTGCTGCCATGGCATTGACTTGTGCTAAGGCACCAGCAATTCTCCCATCAGTGCTTTTGCACCACACGGCAAAAAGGCAAATAACATTTTAATATTATTATGAAAATAATTTTGCCATCATGAATTCCTGGAAGGTTCTCAGGGACCCTAGGAGTCCACTGAGCAAAATTAATGAACCCCTGCTTTAGGGAAAGCAACAACTCTTGGCATTCTTTACCTTGCCACCCCCTTTCAGCTAGTGTCCATTTTAATTTTTACACACAAATTGCAATCACCAATTAGTCCTTAAGTAATTTTGGAAGAGAGTACTTCGGATACCTTCCTTCAACTTCCTTGCGTACTCCTACTTTGAACAAAGTTCCGTACTAAAATATCATTAGCAGTTGTTTATTTTCTCTTGGAGATTTTCTTGTAGCAGTCTCCTCACTCACATACAAACCATAGCTTGCTGAAACTACTAAATTAATTTTCCTTATCTGTTTCTGAGAATTTTATTGTATTCATTTTGCAAGGGTATTTTTTGGTTCTGAAAGGATCAGAATAATGACAATCACACTTTGTGGTTTTTGAATGCTTTATCTTTCACAAAGCACTTCTGCATGTGTCATCTCTTTCAGGCCTAACACCAATCCTGGGAGGTTGGCAGGATGTTGTCATTATCTCCGCATAAGTAATCCCAGGTTGAGAGAGGGGATGTGGGTTGCTTAAGGCCACAAGGAATGAGTGGCAGAACAAAACTGAGATGCTCTGTTTTCGATTTCCAGTTTCCTCCACTGTAGAGCACTGTTTCTTTTCTTGTAACAATTTAAAAGGCATTTCATACTTTTCTCCCTGGTCTATGCAGCACATTTCTGTTATCATTTATGTCATACGATGCCTGCACAGGCTGACTTTGATAAAAATACTGTGCAGCTGAAGAAACGGTGACTGCCATAGGCACTGTGGTCTCAGTGGAGGCCTGATGCTGCTCAGAATTCTGCTGTAACCATGAAGGTCAATGCCTCTTTAACCTTAATAAATATCAGCCAACCCAGGTATGAAATTTTCACCTGCAAGGGAAACTGCAGAACACAATCAGTCAATGTGAGGCAAAACAGTACAGAGAATGGAGATTTGCTGGGTAATTAAGTATATTACAAAATAAACTTGACTGACTCATCTATAATCATATGCTGGGATTCATAATACAAAAGGCTGAAGTACATGGTGTGAGTTAATGAAAATGGGTTTTGACGAGTTTACAATAGCAAAGAGTGTTTGCATATTGTAAAAATTAATTAAACATTGGTTTATTATTCATCGTGGTCCTCCTTTTTGGCCAAGAGGGTTGAACTGAGCTTCTCAGCATTCATTTTGTTTAAGTAGAACTTTTAAAGTCTTAAAAAAGAATTTGTTAGGTAATATTTTTTAAACACTGCAAATGATAGAGAATAATAATACATATCCATATAGCCACCATCCAGTTTTCTCATATTTTAGCATTTTGCTGTTTGCTTCTTTTCTTACAGAAATAGTGTTATGAGACAACTGAAGCTCTGTCTGTACCCCTCCTAGGTTACACTGGTCACTCCCCAGAGTTAATTATTATTTTGAATTTGCTATTCAGTTTTCATAATGCTTTTTATATTTTGACACATGTATTTGCATTGATAAATATCTAAGATTTTTCGTGTTTTAGTACTTTAAAAATGTGGCATCATTATGTACATTTGGCAGTAGTTTTTCCCCTCAACATTGCTTTTGGGATTATTCATTTTAACATGTGTAGCTCTGATTGAGGTATTCAATGCATAGTGTTCATTAATGACTATGCTATAATTCACGTATACATTCTATGATTGATGGCAATTTAGGTTGCTTCCAATTCTTGCTATATGAAACAGAGTTACAAGAAACATTCTTATACATACTTCCTTGTGTATATGGTCAAGAGTTTCTTTAAGGTATATACCTACAAGTAGAACTGCCCAGTCTGGACAGTATGCTTCTTCAGCTTTACTGAGTACTACTGCCAAATTGTTTTCTTTCTTTTTCTTTTTAATTTGAAAAAATCAGATTTTACTTTTTATTTTGAAACAATTTTTTTAAAATTATTTTATTTTTGGCTGCATTGGGTCTTCATTGCTGCGTGTGGGCTTTCTCTAGTTGCGTCGAGCGGGGGCTACTGTTTGTTGTGTGGCGTAGGCTTCTCATCGTGGTGGCTTCTCTTGTTGCAGAGCATGGGCTCTAGATGCGCAGGCTTCAGTAGTTGTGGCTCGCGGGCTCTAGAGTGCAGGCTCAGTAGTTGTGGCGCATGGGCTTAGTTGCTCCGCGGCATGTAGGATCTTCCTGGACCAGGGCTTGAACCCATGTCCCCTGCATTGGCAGGCGGATTCTTAACCACTGTGCCACCAGGGAAGTCTGAAACAATTTTTAGTTATAGAAAAGTTGTAACTATAGTACAAAAACATGCTCACAAACCATTTACACAGATTAAAAAATGTTAACATTTTGTCCAGATCTTAACATTTTGTCTTTATATTGTGTGTGTATATAAAGTATTTTTTTCCCCACCAGAACCATTTGAGAATAGGTTGCTTTGACAATGTTTCTTCACCCTTTAATCTTTCAGTGTGTCTTTCTTAGAACTGGGAACCTTCTCTTACATAACCACAGTACAGTTATCAAGTCTAGTTTAACACTGAGAATACTTGTATCTAATCTGCAGTCCGTACTGCAACATTGTCAGTTGTCCCAATAATGTCCTTATAGCAGTCCTCCCCCGCACCCCTCAGTCAAGGATGACATTGCGTTTACCTTTCACATCTCTTTAGGCTTTTTTAATCTGGACGATTCTTTAGCTTTTCTCGATCTTTTGTGACATTGATGTTTCTAAAGAACAGAGGAAGTTAAAAGTTTCTCAATTTGTGTTTATCTAGTGTTTTCTCATGATTAGATTCAGATTATGCAGTTTTGGCTGGAATAAAACGAATGTTGTAGTGATGATGTATCCTTCTCAAGGATTAATCATTAGCATTAATAGAATTAACTATTTTGGGATGCTTTTGACATATTTTAATTGACTAAATAAAACTCTTAGCTCTTTTTTTTGATATATATAAATATATATATAAATATATATAAATGGAATTCAGATTTATATATATATATATATATATATATATATATATATATATATATATATATATCCATGTGTATATAAATGGAAATCTGTTATTCAGGCTGGTAGTGCTAAATTAGCTATTTTTCCCTGACCCAAGTAGCAAATACCTTGGAGAATTTCAGTGTTTAGTAAGCTTTGTTACTTTCCCCACTATGAATAGCACTTTATGACATAGGCTAAACTAGACAAATATGCAGTGTTATGTGGATCATTATGCAATAAAACTGCTAAAGTCACATGGGTGGTAAAGTTTGATAGTCTGAAGCCTGTGAAGCACATATCATGTAGACATTTTAAATATAAAGCTTTAATAGGAATAGGAAAGCCACTTAAACCATTGTTTAGTTGCATATAAGTTGTTCTTCTAGACTTCTTTAATTTTTAATAAAAATTAAAAGTATTATTGTTGGCATTATTTTGATTATTTGTTTCAAGTGTCATTCAGTTTCTCTACCATATTTACTTTTTTCTTTGGAAATTAATAAGTAATTTATAGGGAAATACTTTGAGATGTTTTAAATATCCTGTTTGTAATTAAAGCTTTTCCCCTTATATTTAGCATCTATTGATCATGCTTGCCTGAATCACGTTTTACTACTATAGTTGGAAAATTGTGATTTTCTAACTGAATTATTCCTTTGTTCTTTCTATACATAGTAACGTAGTTCTTTAGTTGAACTTGAAGAAATACTTGTGAGCATGAATTCTTAGTCTAAATATTAGATTCAGGATTTATTTTGTGAAATTTCTTTTCCTATTAGCCATTTGTTGACTTCTGAGAATAGAAGTTAAAATGGTATTCCCATTGCCCGAATCAATCTAGAACTACTCTGAGATCACTTATTGATTAATTTATACCTCACTTCTATTAAGGATTAGAGAAAACTTTTCAAATTAAACACAATAAAACAGGACAAAAAAGGTAAAAATCATGATTAACTTAGTGGTACTGTTTAATCATTATAGTTGAACATTGAGTTCAGATCATAGAAAATTAGCAGCTAAGCCAAAGAGACAACCATGTAAAATTAGATGTGATTTCACTGTTTCATAAGACAAAGCATCTTATAAGAGCTTAATAAAATATATAAGCAAGAATAGAAGCTCACTTAATTTGAATAACATATAACTTAATTTCATGTCACCAGGAGGGCTAATTTTTGTGTTGTGCTAGCTCTATTTATTGAAAATTTATGCACTGGTAAAAACAATAGCTCCAGCCAGTGCAGACTTACTTAGAACTTTTGTTTCACACTTAGGGTCCTGGGTCTCAATTCCAGAGATTCTGGTTCATTAGGTCTTGGGAAGGGCCTGGGAACATCACAGGTGATCCTAAGATCACACTATGAGAAACAGTACCTCAAAGAAAAACGCAAAAGTTGTGATTTTATTGTGATCAAGTCAGTAGTGCAGACTTTATAAAGAGGCTTGTAAAATTCTTACAGTAGTCTCATATTTATAGTATAATAACTTTTAGAAATTCCTATTAATGAATAATTTGGGGTAGTAAATAAACAGCTAAATAGATAAACAGCTAAATAGATAAACTGAACCATTAGAGCATACACCAGTAGTCGATTTAGTAAGTCAGTAGTATAGTCTTTTACCACTCCAGCCTAATACCCATACTTCCTTAGTATTTTCATAACCTCCTTATTTTTTCATTAGTTTATTAACTTCATTAGTTTTAGTGGCTCAACATACATGACTTTTTAACTTGTGTACATTTTCCAGGTTGTAGAAGTGTTTGTTATTTCACCTTTTTTTTTTTTTTTTT
>NW_006771479.1:296013-297811 GCF_000442215.2 Lipotes vexillifer | reverse complement strand
ACGCGGGCCTCTCACTGTTGTGGCCTCTCCTGTTGCGGACCACAGGCTCCAGACGCGCAGGCTCAGCGGCCATGGCTCACGGGCCCAGCCGCTCGGCGGCATGTGGGATCTTCCCGGACTGGGGCACGAACGCGTGTCCCTTGCATCGGCAGGCGGACTCTCAACCACTGCGCCACCAGGGAAGCCCTGTTATTTCACGTTTTAAGCAGAACCTTAGGTGTTTGTTTGTTTGTTTTTTAATATTCATTATTTTGTATTAGAAGAGACAGGCCACCAATTTCCAAGATTTATTACTCTTTTGCGATAACTGGCTTTAGCCAGGGGCCAAGATTTCAGAACTGTGCATAGGAAAGTAATTTCCACTGGTGTCATTGCTAACTAAGTGAGTGACTTTGACATACATAGCTCTGGCCTACAACTGGTCAGCCTGAAATAATCAGAAACAACAACTATTTTAGTAACACTGAATACCAACCTTACAGTTTATAAAGTAGGTTTATTGGAGATCTTCCATCAGCAGAGACTTTCACAATGGCTGTTGGGTTAATGAAGATATTTTAGGTATAACTGAATGTATAAGCCTTGGACTGTTCTGTGATTTCTCTTAAGACTCTATGGGAGACATTTTATTTGTTGCCTGGGATTTATTGCTGCAGTTCTTTTGAACACTGTAATGGACACAACTGATAAAAGTTCTGAAAATATGCTGAAAGTTTACCCCTTTGTTTTATTAAATGTAGCAAATGTAGCATATAATAATAGCATTGGTACATGCATTCTTCATTTGCAGCTCTTTCAGGAGGAAGACATTTATTTTCATAAGAAACTTGACATTTATAAGGATTGTGCAGTTTAAAAGGTGTGCACAGAAATTGGTAAGACTTGTAAAACATTGGTTTACCACGCCGGTTGATGACCTGTGCAAGACAACTTTAGAACAGGAGCAGTGACTTAGTTCCCAGCTTGGAACATTTGTTTATATTTTGGTGTTTATAAGATCATAGATGCTAGGCTAAACTATTTTCACATAGGGAAAGGATGACTAAGAGAAAATTCTTATTATTGTACTTATGATTCAAATTTTCTGTCCACCATAGTCCTTTGAATTTTACTGCTTATAAAAGTACAAAAAGTGGCCCCCCTGGTGGCGCAGCGGTTGAGAGTCCGCCTGCCGATGCGGGGGACATGGGTTCGTGCCCTGGTCCGGGAGGATCCCACGTGCCGCGGAGTGTCTGGGCCCGTGAGCCATGGCTGCTGAGCCTGCACGTCCGGAGCCTGTGCTCCGCAACGGGAGAGGCCACAGCAGTGAGAGGCCCGCGTACCGCAAAAAAAAAGAAAAAAAAAAAAGTTCAAAGAGGCAATAGCATTTCTGTAGCTCATTATTTTGAAAAGGAAAGTGAGAAATGAAAAATACTGTTGCATCTCAGCATTCTAAGATCCTGGCCCCAAGAGAAGTACTGAAGACCTTCAATTCATTAGTAGAGATCTAAGCATGTCAAAAATATTACATTTAATTTTATATTAAATATGTGATTTCCAGAGTATATGGAGAAGGTCGATAATTATACCTCTAATACTTTTTCTGCCTTGTATTACAATTTCATTCATAGTGGTTATTTTTCAGCTTCATGATTTTGAGGTGAAGGGTTCCCTGAAATTATTATAGTTTGATTCTAATCAGATGTAGCTGGCTTTGTTGTTGTTTTTAAATGGAAAAAGTAAAGGAAGTAGAACAGTTTAGTTACAACTTTGATTCTGATCAGTGGACCTTGGTTAGATGTCTACTTAGCATCCATTT
>NW_006771479.1:282824-296003 GCF_000442215.2 Lipotes vexillifer | reverse complement strand
TTCCCTACAGTACTCCTATTTTCTTCATGCAGCTATTCTGCTCTCTTGTAGGCCAAATGCTTCAGGAGAAGCTGAGCCCTATCCCAGCTCCAGGAGTGGGATTGATTTGTCTAAAGCCAACACCATCTTTTGTACCTCTAAAAGTTTTGTCTGAGAAAGGTCAGGTGAACACTTAAGCCTACTGATGCTAAGCGCAGTGCTCCTGGCGCCTTTTTGGAAGTCATCCTAATCTTCACCTGGACACCTTCCAGAACTGATTCCCTTTCTCTCCTGCTGGGCTACTGGCTGCATCCCAATACCAGAGGGAAAACTAGCTTTATGATAAACATTCATTGTGGATTAAAGAGCAGAGAAAAACATTCCCAGCCAGGAACATTGTAACTCCACTGTGTTTGTGTGTATGTGTGTGTGAGTGTGTGTGTGTGAAAAAGAGAGAATGACAGAGACAGGTATCAGTAGATGAGGAACATCTTGGTAAGAATGTACATTTGCATTTTTTTCCAGAAATTTACAAAGGGAAAATTAAAATATGCCATTTGGGGTTTTACTTTAAAGGCCTGTATGAACCAAATCATCTGCATGCTTTTGATAAAATGTCTTTTTTCTGTTCCGCTCCCCCTCAAAGACGCTATTTTTCTCACTGAAAAATTTCAGAATGCTAATGTGGTTGACTGGGTATGAAGTCATAAAGCCAAGCCTTCTGAAGTTGAAAGGCTTATTGCCTAAAATGATGTTCTTTTGATGATATAGTTAGTTTTCTAATATTTACATTTTTTGGTGCCTCATATGATAGAATTGGACTTCTCATCTTTTGCCCAAAAGATGTTTGAATCTGAGAAACCATTTACTTGCAAATTTTGATTTATTAGAAATTATATCCTTAAAATTAAATTTCAATGCAAATGTAAAATGTGGGATACACTTTGAACCACTCCTTTTTTTCTTAGGAAAGAAAGAAAATACAGATATAGGTCGTCCTTCACATGTTTTCCTGCTCTTCATCTTGATAGGCAACTTTTTAAAACAATGCTCTTAAAAAGAGAATACCTCAAAGAATATCTGCTTGGGGCTCCCTGGAAGGAAGGTGAGATGACAAAACTAGTGATGTGTGACTCCGCACTCCAGTGACAGAGAAGATAATTGCAGCAAGGTCTCCAGAGTAATTTAGAGGTAAACTGGAATTTTCCAAGAGAGAGTGAAGTTACATTAGTGAAAAAGAGACAGTTGGGAGGAAATGTTATTTTAGCCACATATTCTGGTTGTACATAATTTAAAGAGTATGAATTTCAAGAGGACAATAAAAAAGAAATTATAGTAATCAAGATAGGAAATTATTAAGGGTTTGGGAGAAAATTTCAGCCAAGAGGGAATGTGAAGATTAGGTATAAGTTCTCACAGCCTTGGCTGACAAGCTGATGAGCACATCTACAGATGAGAAATGTAGAAGGAACAAAAGGATGACTTGTGTGAGAGCCAATGTTAGGTTTGTATTAGAAAGAATAAAAGTAGAATTTGAACAGAGAAGTTTCTGAAAGGAGGAGAAAAATAATGTTTTGCCAAAGTTTGCTTCTGAGGCTTCTCTGAAGATTGACATACTTCTCTTTCATAGTTGCCTATTTGTGGGTAGTCTGATTCTTTCTGTATCTGACTTTTCTTTTACTATTGAGGGAAATTAAGTTGAGAATTCAGAGAGGAGAGAATATATATGGTTTTTGAAGTTAAACTAAATGGATGTCTTCTTATTTTGCCTATTGTGTGTAGTAAACTTAATCTTAGATGTAAAAATGGCTATATTCATATAGATAAGAGCATCTTCCTAATTCCTGTTTGAAAAAATGAGTCTTACTCATTGCTAGCCATATTAGCTGTGCCAAGGCCAGATAAGCACTGGATTTGGGGTCTGAACATGCAGATTAAAGGGTAGGTCTGTTATTTTAGCAGCTTTTTGAGTCTGAGGGAGATATGTAATGACTTTAAATAGAAGGGTATGTTCAGAAGTATGGATGGGAGGCTCTTGAAGGAATGGAATGGCTCTTGTAGGTGATCTGGAAAGTACCTACAGTGCAGAGGAAATAGCACTTCTTTTTTCTGTTACACTTCCAATGTCTCCATGAGGAGGCAACCACAGACTCTTTTAACCAGTGGTAAACTATGAAGAGTGGTGGGGACCGTGACAAACTGATCTGAGCCCCAGATTAAAGAGTGTAGTTTTTAACTTAAAGTGATTGTTGACATGTGGGAAGGCAGGCCTAGTTTTGCAAGAACTTGGCAGTTTTTCTTTTGTTTTGATTTTTAGAACCCTGAAATTTGCATTTTTTCCGTGAAATTTCACACAGACACACACACACAGAAACACACACGCATATGCAATTAATAAAAAACAATTTTGCCACACTGGTGTGGGTCAAACAAAACAAGTCTTTGAGCCAGATGTGCCCTATGGCTACATTTTAGATCTTCTTCTTTAATCTGTTTTTTCATAGATGTTTATTGAGATCCTGATAGGTTGCATGGCTTTGTACTAGACTCTCTTAAAATGTTGAATTATATTCCAAGAAATTCCTAATAACCTATATTTTATTTAGGTGATGTTTAAACCTTTACATAAATGTGGAAAAAAAATTATGGGATTGAAAGTAAGGTTCCTAATAGTACACATTTTATTGAAGCATGGGAAGGACTATAAAGGAAAGGATGACTGATTTCATATCTTTAATTTTGTTGAGTTGTCACCATAAACTTTGTCATCAATGTTTCTTACAGAATTTTCTAAATAAGCAAGAAAAGATATGTTTTGAAGGTCCTACGGACACTCAAAGGTAAACGATGGTGAATATTTATTTTAAAAAAAGACTCTTCAAAATAAAATCGTTATCTCACTATTAAATTGACTTATGTATTTTTAAAAGTATGTCTCTATTCTCAGGCTTACCAAAGTTAACTATTGATGATACATTTTATGTTGGAAAAACAACTCTTCATTATTTGTGTGATTCAGATCCTTCTATCATTTGATAACTTTTTGGTTTTAGGGAAAACTCTAGAAATAGAGGAAGCTGCGATGATTTGAATCAAATAACCCTTGCAGGTGATTGTTTTTGGAGTGGGCACCTGTTCCAAAGATCATCAAGCTATAGATCACTGGCCCTGTGACACAGCCTGATTAGAAGATAGTAGTGGATTAGACAGATCAAGAGAAAGAGTTAACATTTGAGAGGAAGCTGAAAGAATGCCATGGAATATCAGATGGCCATGAGGGATCATGGAAAGCCTAAACTTTATGATGAAACAAACTGTGGATAAGATGAGGATGAAGACATTATATGAGAGAAATGAAAACATGCAGAATGTGAGGGGCAGGAGTGTTCTAGAAGAATCCAAGACAAAATAAAATTTCTACTCCAGGGAGCAGGCAGATGAGAAATAGCTGGACAATATTAATTCAGTGACCCAGGACAAAGATCCATGAACCCTCAAGGCTGAAGTCTCTAAGCTCCCTTATATCCTTTCACTACCTGATCCATTCTTGTGTCAAAGGCTCTTTCTTGGTTCTTCCATCACGGAGTTTTCTCTTGTCCCTAGGGGCTCACACTGGTCCTTCTTCAATTAATCCAATTTTCTCCTTCCCGTCACCCCTTTACTGTCTCCCACTCCCTTTATGCCGAGCTCTTACTCATTCAGCAAGTCTCACTCAAGATTTCTTTTCCTTCTAGAAACCTTTGTTGACTCCCTCCTCCTTTTTTTTTTTTCCAAAGCCATGTGATGTTTTTAAACCTTCCTGGAATTGACTCCACCTCTATTTTTTGCCCCTCCCCTTCTTATGATCTCTCAGTTTTCCTCTCTTTCTACCCTGTCAGACATGTTTACAGCCTCCACGCCTTCCCTTTTTTCCATCCCATCTGACCCAGTGTTGGGTCCCCATTTTCTCATCTGGATCATGGGATTTAGCCTCGAAGTAACTTTCTAACTGCAGTTTTCCCTATCCAGAATTTCAGATCCTTTTTCATAAAGTAAAGGAGGAAATCATATCACCCTGCTAAAAAATTATCACTAAATCTCTAATTGATACTTAATTAACTCTAATTTAATTAAGCCTAATATTGAAGACTTTCCAAAGTGAGGATCTAGTCTCCTGTACCTTTTCTGACCAGTACTCACCCGTGAGGATTCTGAGGGCACCAAATTAAACCACTGGCTGCTTCCATTGTTGTCCTTCCCGGTACCGCTCTTCATTCCATGCCCATCTTCTGGCTTTCCTCCTCCCCCTACCCCCATAAATTGTTTTTAGCTGTCTTTTAGGGTGCTGCTTCTTCCATTCTGCCATGATTTGCTTGTGTTTTGTCTTTCATAACACATACAGTCTCACATACAAAAGGAAATAGAATAGAGCTTAATCTTAACACTGCTCTTAAGCACAGCGATTAAGAGCACTGGTCCTGGAGCCAAATTGCTTGAGTTCCAACAGTTCTGTCTCTACTTCTTATTCTGAGGCTTCAGAGATGTTATGCAACCTCTCTTTGCTTTAGTGTTCTCATCTGTAAAAAGGAAATAATTAGTGCCTACCTTATAGGGTCGGTGACCAGACTGAATGAATGAATACGTGGAAAATACATAGGATAGTATCTGGCACATAGTAAGTGCTTAATAAATATTGTCATTGTTGTAGATTGTCAAAGTCAGAAACATTTTATTGTAATGGGAGGGATTTTTTTCATAAGTCAGCAAATATACAAAAAGAAAGAAAAGTAACAGAGAGACTCATCACCAGCATTATAAATTATTTAATTGAGTAAAGATTTAGTGAATTGGTAAATTAAGGCATCCTCTACTTCATTTTGGGCTTGGGTATTAAGGCAATAACCAAATATCCAAATGGTTCCATTTTAATCTAATTTTGAGCAGTTTCCTTTGGGGTTTTAAGAGTTTCATTCAAGAAATCTCAATGTAAGGATGGCTACTTTTTCTTAACACTGAATTTTCAGGCTCCTTAGAGTAAAGGTAAGATCTGTGCTTATTTTTTTCCATTTGAGCTTTTGATGTCTTTTCTCTCTTATTATCACTTCCATTAATGAGAATGCCTTCCAAATCATGGTTTAGCCTGTCTACTTAATTGTGTTTCTCAGGAATAACAGGCTGTTTTTTTTCTTTGTTTGTTTGTTTGTTTTTGCGGTACGCGGGCCTCTCACTGCTGTGGCCTCTCCCGTTGCAGAGCACAGGCGCCTGACGCGCAGGCCCATCAGCTATGGCTCACGGGCCCAGCCGCTCCGCAGCATGTGGGATCTTACCGGACCGGGGCACAAACCCACGCCCCCTGCATCGGCAGGCGGACTCTCAACCACTGCGCCGCCAGGGAAGCCCCAACAGGCTGTTTTTAAATAATTGCCTGAATGACTAGATTAAAAGCAAAGATGAGGACAAGTTGAAGAATTCACTTCAGTTTCAAAATGTGACTTCCAGCTGACCCTTGAGAAGTGTGCTGTGCAGAATGTGTTTGCCTAGACAGAAGCACTGGTCAGTTTTAGTCTGTGTAGTTAAGTATCGAAGGTATGCCTTCAGTGAGATAATACAGGCAATGTCTAATAATACGCAATTTCTCGATGAATTTGGAAAAATGAGAGTGGCCTGAAACAGGGACTATGGATACCCTATGGATACCACGTTTCTTTCATCTTCTCTGGCTAATCTAATGTCATTCGTCCCCCTCACCTCACCCTCTTGACCATAGCCCCTCTACCACCAAGGTTCTTAGAAGCTGAGATGATATTTAGATGGCACAGACCGATTTATTCTGGGTTGGCCATCATAACGTATTTGTCTCTCAGGGGTTTTTGGATGGCAGATGACAGAAATCTAAATCAATCTAGCTTACGTTAACAGTGAAAAGGGACGGATTAAGGGATTTGGAGGATGGTGTATTGATGCATGAAACTGGGAGGTCCAGGGGTGAAACTGACCTCAGAAGTTGAGGTACTCAAATGCTGTTGTCACATTATTCTTCCTCTTTGTCCCAACTTTCTCAGCTATGCTTCTTTGTATTTATTTTTTCCTACATGCGGCAAGGTTTAGAGGGACACATGGTGGCAATTATTTTCAGGCATACGTTGCCTTAGCTCAGTTCCCCAGAATAAGACAGTCTTTTTCTCTCATTGAACACTTATAAAATCCCAGGGAAGAACTCTAATTGACTTTGCTTTGCTCTTCTGGCCAACTGTTGGCTTAGGCTCTGTGGATAAAGGTTCAAAGATCTGTAATTGGCTAGGCCCTTGGCAGAATTCAAGAGTAGGGATTGAGAACCCTACCAGAACATGTGAATTGAGAATGGGAAGTCCACCCAAAGGGAGAGCAGAAAATGGGAATGGCACCAGGCAGACACAAACAGCAGATGTCCCTTGGTATTCACAAATCTGACATTGAATTGTCTTTTACTTTCAGCACCATTGCTCTGCTTTTTTACCTGAACCTTCATGTGTGTAATAGTCATATTCTTTTATAATTGGGTTTTACCATCATTTTATTTATCCATTGAGTGTATTAAAGCATCTGTATTTTTGTGATGGCAGGAGTAATACATAATTAGGGAACAAAAGTTGCTTGCTTTTTAAAGGAAAATCTGTGATGTATTCTTTTATAAAGTGAAATTAACCTTCTAGATAAGAGCTCCCAGGCCTGACTCATCGTTACAATTCCCTGGAGATTTAAGAGAAAGAGAGAGAGATAATCTGGTTCAATACAGCATGATGAAGACTGGGCGTATGAATTGTTAAGATGATTTAGTGATTATCGCAGTTGTGTTGATGATAAGAAAAAACAAGGACAACATTAAGCAGGATTTCAGTCTTCTAGTCTGGATTTTTGAAACTTTGAACCTCTCTTTGCTCAGTCTCCTTCGTTTTCATGTCTCCTGGAAGGTGAGCAGGGCTTTCCCACTGCTCTTTTATTGTAAGACTACCTACCTGTTTGTACTCTGGGCTTTTCCTTTCCTGTTTCCAGACTTATCTGTCTGGTGTTCTTGTCCCTCTCAGTAACTTGATTGAAGCAAATCCTGTCAATATCCCTGAGGATCAAAACAACCTTCTCCAAGAGCATGAGTTTCTGAAATGTAGAATGTTAAGTCCCATTGCATTCACCATATTGTCTAATGACTACTTTTACATGACAATGGTAGCCCATTTAGAGAAAAATTGGATGACAGAAAAATTAGTCCAGGGATGCTGTGATGTATCTAGTTAATTCTTGCTCCTTGGAATGTGTCCTCTTGAGAAATTATTCTCCGTATCTCACAAAGGCTACTTCCAACACTTTCCACTCTCTCTAAGCTCCAATACTCTACTCTTCCTTAGTGGACCATCTTGCCTCTTCAGTTGTCTAGAAAGCAGCGAAGCATTTTGGTTTAACATCCTTCACCATCCCTCTTCTTCCTAAGAAATTTTTGGACCTTTCAACCTATTCCTTTCACCTTTTTCTCTGATCTTGTTCAAGAAATGATTTTCCCCTCACTCCTATATCTTCCATTGCTTCCTTTTCTCTAAGTCAATACACAGAATTCCTCCCCTTTATCTCAATACGTCTTCATATCTCAACCTTACCATTCACTATCAGATTTCTGCAAGGGAAGGGGGAAGGCAGCTGTGGGAGTTGCTTCCTCTTGCACCCTCTCCTTCTGATCATCTGGTTCTGTGCTCGCCTCTCCACTGTAATGTTTGCTTTTGAAGGTCACAGATGGTCAGGTTCAGTGGCCTTTTCCGCTGCTTTTGTTCCATGAACTCTCTGTGATATTTACATTATTGCCAAGCATTTTCTGCTTCAACTTTCTTTGGCTTCAGGCTCCCTAGGTCCACTTCCTTCCTTTCCTTCACTTCCCTGTTTGCTTATCTTTCTGCTTGAAATCTGTTTTGGATTTCCTGATTTCCTAGATTCTCCTCCAGGTTTTTTTTTTTTTTCTGTCTCTCTGTTTTCTCCTTTTTGATCTCATCCCTTTTTAAAAAATTGATTCTATGCTGGTAGTCTGCTGAACTTCGCTAAATCTATATTTTTCCATACTTAATCTTTATTATGAGTTCTCTTCCTTATTTTTAGCTGCCTATATCTAATATACCTTCCTTATTTTTAGGTGTCTCTCAGCTTCTTAAACTGTGCTTATTCTACCTCATTGATGCCTCACCAAACATCTTCTATTTCATTTCAGCTAATGTGTATGACCTCCCGGGCACAAGGGCAATACCTTGGAGTCACTATCATATTTTTCTATATCCCTTAATATTTATTTATTTTCCCAGTTACGTCAGCTCTGAAATGTGTTCCAGATAACTTTAAGCTAAAATTAAATAGCACTATATATATTATTTTAAACACACAAAATAATACATGATATACACAGTATAAATTTCATGTGTTTGTGTATATGAAGCATAGTAACACAGTAAAAATTCATGAACCCATTATCCAGCCCAAGAACCAGATCATTGAATATTCCCAATTTTTCTTTTCTAATTTCAATTTAAGATTTGTGTTTCAGTAACCCTCCAATTGTCCCCTTGTTACATAATATGCTTTAAAACTATATTTCTCTGCCAAGCTTCTGATGATGTGCCCTTGATCAAAAGCCTCAGGTTCCCCATTACTTTCAGAGTAAAATAGACTGTGCCTAATTCTCAACACCTTGTTGATCTGGCCCAACCTGTGATTCAGCTCCATTTTCTACTATTCCCATTGAATCACTCCATGCTTCAAACTCAAAGTGTCTTCCTTCCTTCTTTCATTTCCTCCTTTCTTTTCATGAACAAGCCACTGCTATCTTCTTTGCACACCTTTGCTCCTGTAATTCCACATTGAAGCAGTCCCTGGAATGTTCTCTGTCTTATCTCCTTTGGTTAAAATCCAATTCATGCTGTAGGGCCTATCTGAAATGCTTTCATATTTATGCCGACCAGTCATACATGGTCTCTGAAGCACTCATTCTCTCTGTCATTGCTTTGAAGTACTTGTAGTTTTCTTATATTTCTTCATATCCTTCATCTATTACATAAGGTCTTGTATAAAGAGCACACTTAATAATATGTGTTAAATTAGTTGTTGGAGAGAGTAACTGAACTGAATATTTGTTTCCTCCTATAAAAAAGGATATAATTTCTGCCTAAGTTAAATTTCTTATTCTGTCTTTTTCCCTTTTCATTCAAGGTAGGTGCAGGGAAGGCCAGAGTCCCTATCCATATATATACAGTTGGAGGACAAATCACAAGATTCTCAAGTTTTGGTGTTTCCTATTTTGACTAGTGTTCCAATTCTCACTCTAAGAAAACATTCTTCTTTGTAAATTTGAAGATTTCTTAACTGGGATTCTCCCTTCAATGCTCACAATACTATAATAGTACAACGGCAATTTTTTATTTTCTTTTAGACTTTTCCTTAAATGGCAGTACTATGATTAAGAGTATAAGTGGATGCAATATTTCTTACATTTTACCAGTTGGTGAGCCTAAAAAAGGAAACACACTTTAAAATGGGTAATACTTAACTATATTAGGCATAGAGAAAGGCAAATATTTCTTGCCTGTGGCAGTAAGAAGACACCTTAATGGGGTTACAAGTAGGTTTGCAGATAGTCCTTAGAGTCTGCCTGGTTGAGGAGATTTCTATCTAGAAACAGCAGAGTAGATTAGATGAATTTTATAAGTTTTTACAGCTTGCAGTTTATGTGTGAAACAAACAAACCCAGCTTGAAAACTTCAAACTGACAAAGTAGAGAGAGCCACATAATTATGTTGGAAATATGCTCTATCTGTAAAGAAGAACTTTTTAATTTTTAAGACAAACATGCCACCGAAATCTCTAGTAATCTTCACATCAGGGGTCGCTTCCTATGGAACTGCTGAGGCTGAGGTAATTTTAATTAAGATGAGGCAGGGAGTCAAGAACGTAAAAAACAAAGTCTCAGCCAAAAGGCGTTACTTGGAAGGGAGGAAAAGGAGACGGGATTGATTGTTAGCTCTTAGAATCTGAACGGACAGGGAGAACATGAGGCCTCTCTCTGCAGATTGCAGCAGGGCTGATAGGCAGGTAGTATGGGGCCTAGAGACCAGAAACACTGGGTCATTTTTCTCTACCTGACCCAAACCCTCAGGCCCACATATAAGTGTCCTCCTTAACTATTTCTGGGCAGGTTCTGGATGAGATACCTGTGCTTACAATAAAGATAAGTGGGGCTTCCCTGGTGGCGCAATGGTTGAGAGTCCGCCTGCCGATGCAGTGGACGCGGGTTCGTGCCCCGGTCCAGGAAGATCCCACATGCCGCGGAGCGGCTGGGCCCGTGAGCCATGGCCGCTGGGCCTGCGCATCCGGAGCCTGTGCTCTGCAATGGGAGAGGCCACAACAGTGAGAGGCCCGCGTACTGCAAAAAAAAATAAAAATAAAAAAATAAAGATAAGTGAAGAAAGGCTATTTTATAGCTCAAATACCATTCCGTATTATTGCTAGAGTAATAAGGAGGTGTGATCTTTAAAGACTTGTTTAATACAATTATGTCTTCCAAAAAGTCATTTGCTCTTAAAGGATGATTGAACCATACTTTGTGTTAATATTGGAGGGCATCTTACCGTGATAAAGGTGGTAATTATTTATCTAGATAAGCAATCTTGTTGACTGAATATAGCTAAACCTTTGGCTTTTAGGCTAAGAAATACCTTTAGGCTTTATTGGTATACGAGTAAATGGAACGTGAGTATTAGTTGTACCAGTTTTAACAGCTGAAGTTACATACTAATTTTTGAGTTTATATGCAGTTAGTGGTTGCTTACTTTCTGAAACTAACTTTTAAATTGATTAAGAAATTTGTGCTCTTTTCCTTCTCATCACTGTATTTTCATAAATGCTCTTATTTTTAAACTATAAACATGGAGCCAGCACCCCTGTGCATAAAGTGCCTCAAAGGATAATTAGATGATTATAATGGTACTTGCTTTGAGATAGCTAATTAAAAATATCTATTGCTCCCAAGTCTAATTTTTTTAAGTAATGATCACATATTAGCAACTATGAAACTTAAGTTACAGCCAACCTCATTGAAATAAAAAAAAAAGTAAATATGTTGACAGTATTTTATACAAAGACCTAGAGGATGGCACCAGACCAGTCTTTCCATTTTCTACTCTATTCTGTGCCCAGCCTCTCATACGTGTGGACACTAAACCACCTACACTATGCTTCATTCATCTGATTTCACTCTATTTGTTTTCATTTATTTTATAACGCTTACTTTGGCACCAGGGAGATAATTTTCTCCCTCTTTTCTACCTTTTGTTGAACCTCTGAAAGAAGGCTTTTGTAATTGGACTTCACAGCTTTAAGAAACATTTCATAACCTGCCAGTAAAAATGTCAGTTCTCTGGGCCCGGGCATAATTAAATAAGTATCAGTGTGGTAATTCAGCCGCAAAATAAAGTAGTTTAAAAGGGATTATTAATTGAGTACTTGCTTTGATTTTGGAATTCTGATCAGTAACAAGCTGTGTTATGGACAAAATCTTTCTTGCTTTCACCATTTCTATTACTTGGATTTAAAAATATTAAATGAAACTGTGTCAATAAAATTTTTACTTTATTTTTCTGAATGATTAATCTCCTGAGAGAATCTTGTTAAAAATCAACAAATTAGATAGGGACAAAATGTTCAGCTGTGAGTCTTTAAAAGCAAAGCTGAGTGATACAAGCAATGTATAAAACTTTGTAATGGACTCTGTTGGAAGCCGTTACTTCCTGATCGAAGACTGAAAAAAAAGTGCAAAATTGAATTTTGGAGGCTAATCATAGTTTGTTTGGTAGGGAGTCCTTTGAGCTGAGAGCAGCAGGAGGAAGACAAGTGTGTAAAGTGATGGGTACTGTAATGATGAGGTGTGGATTAACTAGTGGTCATTCTGGGAAAGGGTTAGTTTTGAGAGCAAATTGAAGGGTGATGTAGTAAAATCAGTCTTTTAAAACAGAAAAGCTCCAGAGTTCCCTGGTGGTCTGGTGGTTAGGATTTGGTACTTCCACTCTTGTGGCCCGGGTTCAATCCCTGGTTGAGGAACTGAGATCCTGCAAGCTGCGCAGCCTGGCTGAAAAAAAACAAAACAAAAAGAAAACCCCAAAAACAAACAAAAAAACCACAGACGACTCCCCCAAACAAAGGAAACAAACAAACAAAACAAAAAGCTCTGCCTTTTGCTAGGAATTAATTGGTTGGTTGTATAGTTTTAAAGCTACATTTGAAGTCTGGGACTGGTAAGGGTGAGCAATGACTTAGAACTCAACATAATTATCACTGACATTAATTGAGCTTTTATTTTGTTCTAGGGGCTACAGTAAGTGCTTTAGTCTATCAACTCAATTCTTCTTACACCCCTGTGAAATAGGTCAGACTCCCATGAGGAAACTGAGGCACAAAGGTTACTTTATTAGTGGCTGAGCTGAGGTGTTTAACTCAGGCAGCCCAATTCCAAAGCCCGAGTGTTTGGCTACCATTGTATGTCCCTTCCAAGGGAAATTTAATTGATAGTGATGCTTTAACTAAGTACATTTCAGCCCAGCGCTGTATCCTAATGATAGTTTTTAAATAGCTATTACTAAATGGAGAGTTAGGGATTTGTAGAAAGTTTGACATTAGATATCCCATAACAGAGAGAGACTGCCCCGCCCCCCCCACCAAGGTTAACTCATGCAATGGATTTTTCTTGACAATATTAAAAATATTTTTTTGATATTTATTTATTTATTTACTTGGCTGTGTTGGGTCTTAGTTGCGGCATGCGGGATCTTCGTGTAGCATGCAGGATCTTTCATTGTGGCATGCAGGCTCTTCGTTGCGGCATGTGGGCTTCTCTCTAGTTGTGGCGCTTGCGGGCTCTCTAGTTGTGGCATACGGGCTCCAGAGCACACGGGCTCAGTAGTTGCAGCACTCAGGCTCTCTAGTTGTGGTGCATGGGCTCTAGGCCACATGGGCTCAGTAGTTGCGGTGCATGGGCTTAGTTTCTCTGTGGCATGTGGGATCTCCCTGACCAGGGATCAAACCCGTGTCCCCTGCATTGAAAGGTGGATTCTTAACTGCTGGACCACTAGGGAAGTCCCTTAAAAATATTTTTTGTAGGGCTTCCCTGGTGGCGTAGTGGTTGAGAGTCTGCCTGCCGATGCAGGGGACACGGGTTCGTGC
>NW_006771479.1:262144-281509 GCF_000442215.2 Lipotes vexillifer | reverse complement strand
TTGTAAAAGTTATTTTTTTCCAGAAACAATTAAAGAATGGTAGATGGCAAGTGCTGGTCTTCTTTTATGTACTTACTTGAAATGTTTACTTGATGTGCCCTGGCCCCTAAGAATAACACCTCAGCAAAGATGTCTCCCCCGATGAGGCTTACTGCCTGCTTATTTGTTTTGTTCTATTTTGTTTTCTTGTTCTCTTGCTTGTGAGATGAGAATAAGCTTCTAAGGCTGTGCTCTCACTTGAAACAATCTGAAGATCGGAGTCACTGATTGTGTTACTACACACCAGAAAGAACATAAATGTAGACCCTACCTTTACTGCAGTTTGAGAAGCTGATTTGCGGGAACAAACGGAGAGACTGGAAAATTGCCTAGCAAGTCTGGGCTTATGTAGCTTACAGCTGGAAAGCTAAGGGGGACTTAACTTGCATGAAGGGATATTAAAAGAAACATGTTCTTGTTTGTTTCCTCAGGATGAATAGAGAAGAAATAGACTTAAGTTAAAGCAAGCAGGCTCTAGTGTTCTAGGATAGAGGTAATGAAAAACCTCAGGATTTTACTAATAGTGAGATCTGAAGGAGTTTATTGATTTTTTAAAAATCACAATTGTGCAAGAATAAGCTAGTATATGGGGTAGTTTTAAAGCAGTCTGGTGTACCATTAGGAAAACAGATTTAGTGTCCTGGAGCTTCTTTGGAGATTTAACACTATGTATTGTAGCTTGTTTTACTTGTAAGTGCTTGAGTTGGGAGCTGTCTAGGCAGTTCTCTACTTAGAGTGATTGTGCTTCTAGATGATGCAGAAAGGCTTCCAGCCAGTTTTACCGGTGTTATTGTGCAAATGGCACTTAAAGCAAGCAGGGCACAAATGCACTTGCCCCAGCTAGTCTGATTCCTGATGCGAATCAAATAAGGCCCCCTCATCGGCAGCCTCAGTTTGTTCCCATGGGCTGCTCTGTGAAACTCTGGACAGGATTAGCCCCAGCTCCAGAGCTGCAGCAGCCGAGAGAGCACAGAGCAGGAGCAAAATAGCAGGATCCCCACATGGCTCCTGAGGTGATCTGCTTTTTCTAGTATAAAACCTCCTGTGTTTTTGTTCTTGTTGCTGTTTTCTGTAACTTAATGTTATTTATTGTTTTGTACTAAAATGGTTAGTTTATAAATTTCGCTCATGAAATCAAATCAAAGAGGTAAAGATAGAAGGAGAAAAAAATGTGTTTGGCTAGCAGAAGAGACCCCTTTGACCTATAATGTCCTGTGACATTCAGTGGGACTGATTTCCCAGAGGAGTTCGTAAATTGGCTCTGTGACAGTTCCCATAGAGAAGTTCTAAAAGTGGCAATGACAATGCCCTTGAAGCAAATATATAGGCTGTCCAGTAAAATACTTTGAAAGGCTGCACTCATTTGATGTGTGAGGTCTTGATGTCTTTCATGTATGTATTATATTTGATGTATTTATGAAAAGAATTCAGTCTCAGCACTATATAGTCACACCTCACATCCCAATCTACCCTCCAAATAAAAATATAAACAGATCTCCCAGCAATAATGACTACACTAATAAAAGGATTTTTTTAGCTAGGATAGAAAGACTTGATTGTGTCAGTTTTGTACCTTTGGTATTTGCTGTTATTCAAGTCACAGCTTTAAAGGTTTTTTTGTTTATTTGTTTGCTTTTACATTGTGAAGAAATAATGAGAGAGCTCAGAGCAAGGATAGTTTGGTGCCAGTGAGGACTGATTCACACATAAAGCTCTTGCATGTCAGCAAAGGGCAAGTTGAGTGTTCGAGTGCTGCTGACCTGGCAGCTTGGACACTGCAGGACATTAGCTATTCATCCAGAGAAACTTACTTGGGGAAATGAGAGTGCTACAACAAACTATTTAGGAGGTTTTCTCAAAAAAGAAAAAAAAAAAAAGAAAAGAGAAAAATCATCAGGGATTACTGTTTCACCCAGAATCTCCTCTAAAGCGTTCTGTCCTTACAGCACTTAATATTTTATGTTGTGATTATTTGTTTTTATTACCTTTTTTTTAATGTCAAAAAGGACTTCTTCAAAGGTAAGAGCCTTTCTTTCATCTTGTTGTTTGCTTTTCCTGCCTTGCGTTGTACCTGGTACAGAGAGGTGCTCAGAATACTTCTGTTCAATAAATATCTGACTCCCAAAATATCTCTGCAAAAACCTTTCTAAATTCTGTGGTCTTGCAGTTTTTTTGTCTGTTTGTTTTACCTTTTTCCTCTATTTGTTTCTATAAAAATAGGTCAGGTGGACTTTTAGAAGGCAGTAGTAGCTTGGTGGAAACTTGGGATGGAAAAGTAAATAGAATTAAATCTAGATTATTATTATTTTTTTCTTTTTACGTACTTTAAATTTGAGTTTTTTATTGTAGTAAAAGACACGTAACACAGAGATGATTATTTTTAGGTTAATTTATAGATGTCTCTGAACTATAGTGTATGCAGTAGGTAATTAAACATGTTCTTCTATGTTTCCAGATTCCTTTAGCATCAGGCCTTTGGTAAGGATTATAATTGCATATTATAATTTTATTTCTATGAGAAAATAGCATCAATTTATATAATTCTGATCTAAGGTTGTTTGTTTGTTTGTTTGTTTTCCTAGAGGGATTCTAGCAGTTGACTCTGAAAGACTGGGGTTGGAATACTAGGTTCTTACTCTGTGATCTTGGGTAGGTCAGTTAACTTCTCTGAGCCTCAGTTTCTTTATGTTTAAAACAGGGGTAGCAAAGCATACCTCACAGGCTGTTGTGAAGACTAAATGACTTACTTTATGAAAGTGTTCAACATGTTACCTGAATGTTGGTGGTGGCCCTGAAGTTGTGTGTATTTGTGTATGTGTGTGTGTGTTTTAATTACTTGTTATTTTTTAACCTAAATAACAAAGTATAGTATTATAGAATTTTCATGGGAAAAAAGAGCTTATCAATCATTACAGTATTATTGGATATAGCTACTTTGTGTGCTAATAATCATAATGTATATCAGCACTATTGAATACTTAGTATGCATGGAAAGTTGTACTGAATATTATATTTTAATCAGATTTTTAAAAAATATGTGTTGTAATGCAGAGGTGACTATATGCTCTGGGGTTAATTAGAGACTAAAATGAGATTTTTGTTTTATGCCTTGCAGTTCATATTGTAATTTATTTAAACAGAAGGGGGCTATAAATTGCATTTTAAAGCAGATATCTCTCATGAGACATTTGCATCACTGAGCACTGTGGACTTTTGAAAGTATTCTCAGAACTACTCACAGGAGGATTTGTCTCAGTCGTTGAAGAATTCTTGGACAGGATGTAATTTCTCATCCATTAGAGAAATGATATTATTTTAGAATAATATTTTAAAATGTAGATCCTGTAAAAGATGATAGATGACTATTCTAAAGTGAGATTTATTTCCTTTCTGAGTGTAGACTGGTGTGGTTAGACTTTAAGAGCATGACTGATCAGTGAATCTCATCTATTCAGCAGTTCTATAGTGTATAGGTCCTTGGCATTATTAAAGCAACCATTTACAATTTATTTCTAACAAAGTTCTTACAAGGGTAGTACATGTAATGTGGTTCCAAAGACATGGAAATCATTTCCAAGAGAAGCTTTAGATTTTAGTGATTTTTCAAACAATTGGGAACTATCTTTCGGGCATTTCATTGCTCTGCTACTGATTGTACTGTGTGATATCCTGAGAATTCGTTTAGTTTTTATGGTTCTTTGTGTCAAACCCATGTCGCTCCTTCTAAAAAATGGAGAAGAGGAAGCCAGAGCTAAAATATTTTACCTAATGTTCGACAGTGACAGAGGCAGAACAAGTAGCGCTCCAAATCTAATTTCTTGGGTTTCTTTGGTTTTTCAATTTTAATTTTAAAAGAACCAATAGTTTTTTAAAAAGTAACGTAATCCTAGCCTACTTTTTCCCAAACATTATTACTTTTCTTCTTTTCTTTAAAAACATATGCCTTACCTTCCCTGACCACCTTATTTAAATAACACCGTCCCCAATGTTCCCTATCCTCTGGGCCTCTTTATTTTTCTACATAGCACTATTGCCATCTGACATACTATATATTTTTCTTGTTATTATCTGTCTCCTTTATTATAAAAACTGTGCAAGAGTGGGACCGTATGTCTGTTTTGTTTACTGTTATATTCCAGTGCCAAGAATAGCACCTGACACATAGGATGCTGGCAATAAATATTTATTGCATGAATGAAGTCAAAACAAACAAACAAAAGAAAACCTATGCCTTGCTTTTTTGTATGATTGAGTAGTTCTTTTTATGAAAGCATTTGTTTCAAGAACAATTCATCTTAAATATACCTTTAAACATTAGCCATTTCCTTTTCCTGGTGTCTGTCTGAATATGTAGTTCTAGTTTGGGAGGTTTTAATTTTTACTTCTCATTTTCCAGATATGGCCTTTTTGCGGAAAGTTAGGTTGCTCCCCCACGATTATCAGTGTTTTTGCAGTTTGGGGCAGGAGACCAGCTCTCAAGTCGTCTGTACTATGCCTAGTCTCCCAAAATAGTGGGCACCTATGGATTTCTTTATTTGTTTGCTTACTTGTTTGCTTGTTTCTACCCACCATTTTCCAAAATGAACTTCAGGAGGCCAGCTGTCTATGCATCCACAAAGTTCCATACACACTCATCTCTGTTTCTACTCTACTAATCGATCAGTGTTGGGTCAACTAGAGTTCAAGAGTAAAATTGCTTATTATCCCTTTATCCCGTTCCTATAGAGGAGTAGTCCATTTCCCCAAACTCCCTTCTTGCTCGTGTAATGTTTTCCTTTAATGCTATTTTTTTAGCCGTGTTTCAAATAGTGTCTGTGAAGAGTCAATTCTACATATCCTCTTTACTGTAGATCATTAGAGGGCAGCCACCTAGAACAAAGCAGCGACAATTGAATTACTGGCTGGGTTCAGCAAGTGAAACTAACTGTGAGGACACTCATCTTTGCCCCGTTGGGTATATTTGGAGTAGATCAATTTAAATGATGGGTCTCCATGGGATAAAGGAAGGCACTTCTCTAACAATGAATTCTACATGATGGGAAACACTGAGTGTGTGACAAATGAGGTTATTTTTAATTCTTGAATCTTGTCATCAGAGAATTATCAGCCAGGTGGACTTTGGGGCCAGCCCTTCAGTTGATAGTTCCCTTTTCCAGACAAATTTAAGTTCCATTAATGGATTTTAATTGCACTGACTTTTTCTGCCAAGAGTGGGGGTCATGGAAGTTAATAACCTGGTGTTAAACGTCAGTAGAAATGCTTCATTTGGCTTCTGATTGTTTCTAAGTGACAATTCTGCTTTATCCTAGGAGTGATACATTTATCACATTTGAAACATGTTTTGTCAAGTTAAAGAAGCTACTTTTCTAAAGATGTGCTTTGAGATTAGTATCTAGTTTTTCATGTAGATTGGGTAGTGTAAATCTCCAAAACTTGCATGAAGACTGAATTCCTAAAATTGAGGCAATTGCCTGTGGATTTGACATGATAAATGTTGGTTGGGGACAACACATTGATTTTCATTATGTAGCTGTAGGACGTAGGCATGCTCTGCATATTCATTTAATGAACTGTTTGTGTTTAAATGATGTCTTTGGGCCCTCCAAGCAAATGTGTGTGATGCTAGATTTTTCATATGAATTTCTTAGAAGAATAGATAAGAATTGTTCCTGAGTATCCGAACAAGCTAAGATGGGAATCAAGATTGCATGATTAGGATCTGATTTTGCCCTTGTGGAAGAAAATATATAGGGAGTTTTTTTTTCCGCTGTAATACTATATTTTTGTTGAGATTGTTGTTGACTAAAGTAAATATGAATTAAAATATTAATTGGTGCAAGGGTACTACATTTGATTAGCAATCATGCAAACATAGGGTTCTTCCTGTTGTTTGCCATGCCTTTGTGTCTTTTATCTGTTTGGTGAACTCATAGTTATCTTTCAAGTTCCAGGTGGCACATCACCTCCATGAGGTCTTCGTCTCTCTGCTAAGCAGAGTTGGTAGCTCTTTCTCAGTCATCCCTTTATTGATTGGAATTGTCTGTTATAAATATAGATATCTATTATATCTATTACAGCCATATCGTAATGTACTATAATTATTTTTATGTCTCTTTTTTCCAGCAGATAGTGAGTTTTTTTGGGCAGAGATGATGCCTTAGTCACTATTTTAATCAGCTCCTTGATTAGGATCCCATATATAGTAGGTGCTTTCGCTGGGAAAGTAAACAGACAAAATTTCCTGTGTCTACCTTTAGTTCACTTGTAATAATCCCTACTTTGGAGCTTGAATTAGAGTATGATGTTGTAAATAAAGCCAGTATGTCTGAAAATTTCATATGGATGTGTTAGATATAATAAAGAGACTGATTAAAGATCCACCAAGTTAAACAGTTATATACTCTCCACTGCATCAGTAAGTCAATTTAAAAAGATTTTATTATACTTGATTCTGAAAAGGCATATCATGAATCCTGCTTTATTACTACCTAAATGTTATATACCTTGTATAGCCATTGGTTGGTTTTGTATGATGGAAAGGATATTGAAAGAATCAGACTAGAAAGAGATTTTAATCTTCTTTACTTTTCTCTGTGATTTGTAAACTTGCATCCCATACACGTCAGTAAAAATAACTCTATACATTTATTAAAACTTCAATATCTTCATTTATATTTAGAGGGGTAGCAACATAAAATGGAAAACCTGAGAGTTGTGAAGGATGTAAAGTCATCTTTTAATAAACTAAATTGCTCCTTCAAAGAGCCTATAAAACTGTAAAGCATTCATTATAAATGTAATAAAAACTTATGAGTCCCATTTTATTAAAACTACACCCAGTTTCCTGAAGGCGCTGGATCTTTAGAGGTAAACCAGTGACACTTTATGTCTAGCAACATACATTCTGTGAGATAAGGTATCTACTGAAATGAGGTTGGTGGCTTTAACTGCATCCCTAATGGATATCCATTCATGTTAAAAGACTGGAATTTTTACTTTAGCAGAGTTTGCAGCTTCTGATAATGCACCCAGACCAGGTTAATGACAGTAGTAAATTACTTACTACTGTAAGTTCCTTGAAGAAACAGAACAATAATGAAAGATAAAGCTTCTGCTTCTGCTAGTTGGTGTGTTACATCATCCTATCATCCTGTAAAATTCTTAGTCAAGTCAAATAGATTAACACTGTCACAGGATATTAACTTTCTAGTGATTACCATTGACCTTTCTTTTTTCGCTTCAGGTACAGTATTGTTTTTAATGTGTTACAGGAGAATCATTCTCTTTTAGTCTTTGGCTGCTTTTCATTGTTTTTCACTTCTACGTAGTTCATATTTGGTTCTATTTTGCATATTCCATACACATATTTCCATATTTTAAAATTGATTATGGTTATGTTGATGGAGGTGTTTTTAAAGCTCAAAAGGAAAAATGATGAAGTGACAGCCTGCTTGTCCAGTTACTTTTAGCTTTAGAATCAACTAACTTTAAACAGAGATACTTGCATGTTTAAATGAGAGAATTGAAGTATTTAAGTTAATATGCATAGGTCGTATTGATTTATTCAAAAAATAAGGCAAGGTTTCTGGTAAATGGTGGCAAACACTTTAAGTGTGTTCATTCCAATTCCTTTCTTGAAACGCATCCCACAAAGAAATTAATTAATTATATGATTGATTCTAAGGGCAGATCTGGAGCCATATTTAGAGGAATTGTCATGTCAGGCCAAACCTTAAGCCAGTTTTTGCAGAGCAGAGAGAACATTTTCTTCCTCTTCTTCTTTTTTTTAACAGATTTATTTATTTTTGGCTGCGTTGGGTCTTAGTCGCAGCACGTGGGACCTTCCTTGAGGCATGTGGAATCTTTGGTTGTAGTGCGCAGGCTTCTTTCTAGTTGTAGCCTGTGGGTTTTCTCTCTTGAGTTGAGGTGCGCGAGCTCAGTAGCTGTGGCACACAGGCTTAGTTGCCCTGCAGCACGTGGGATGTTAGTTCCCTGACCAGGGATCGAACCTGCATCCCCTGCATTGTAAGGCAGATTCTTTACCACTGGCCCACCAGGGAAGTCCCCATTTTCATCTTTTAAAAAAATGAGTAGAAGGAAAGCCTTGTTTATTCTCCCATTAGTAATTGTGTTCTGGTGTCCTGGAGAACAAGAGAAGAGTACTTGCCCCAAAATGTATTAGAATCCTTGGAGAAAGTTTTTAATTAAATCCTAAATATCCTTAACCTTAGCTCATCTATAAAATCTTCATTACTCTGTTTAATGTCATCTCTCTGAATTTCTAAATTATATTCAGTGTTTTTTCCTTCTTGTTGGTTGCTGTTATTACTGTAAGGCAGATATTTGTCTCCAAATCTCTTCTAATGTGTGAAAATTCCAAAATATGAGAAATCTTCTAATTTGAAAGTAATGATTTGGCAGCAAGAGAATTTTTCAGGGGAGCAAAATCATTTTAAACTTTTGAAACTTCAATTTCAGCCTTAGGTCAATTTATCATTTGACAGAATGTAACAGTGCTAAGTAAGCACATTGAATGCTATCATATGGTGTACTACTTCTGGTGAATTTTTAATATGATTATTTTTCTTATCCTTCCAGCTGACACCTCCTTTAAAATTTCTTGGAATTGGGGTTTATATTTGAGAAGTACCGTTTTCATTTTTAACTGATGACATATTTCACTTTGGTTTGTTGAACCCGGATTCCATAATTATTTTTATCTTTTTTTATCTTTTTAAAGATGTATGGAGATTTTTTCCATCAGATAATTAACTATATTGCTCTGAGATTTATTTTCCTATAAATGCTTAGTTAATTTACAAAGTAATTGATAGGCTTATTGGAACTTATTGATGGCTGCTGTATTTCCTCAGCCTTTTCAGTATTCTTCAGGTCATGTTAAAAAAAAAACTCATTATTTTAAGTAGTCTTTATGAATTCTAGAGAATGCATGGAAATTTAGGGTAGCTTTGTTTGTAATAGTGACACAGTGGAAGCAGCTGAAGACAGCCTCAATAGGGGCAAAATAAATTGTGAAATAGCTGTTCAATAAAATACTACACAGCTGTGAAAATTAATGAGCTAGTTTTGTATGTACTGTTAAAGAGAGATGTCTAAGGTATATATTAAGTGAAAATGAGTAAAATGTAGAATGCAAATAGTTTGCATTTATGTAAAGCTAAAGCTGTACAGGTATGTAAATAACAAACATATATACAGAGAAAAATTTTAAATGATTTCTGAGAACCATTATCAATGGTTACTTCTGGGGAAAGAAACTAGGAAAAATTAGAATAATTTGCATTTTCATTTAATTTCCTGTTTTTCTGCACTGCTTTGATTTTTCTTTTTTTTCTTTTTTCTTTAGCCTCTGTTTCTATGCCTTTTTTTTTTTTTTTTAATGAGCATGTTTTATTTTTAAAACAGGAAAACCTTTTTTAAAAAGTACCCATTTACTTAGGAAACAATGACTAGGAGACTATTCTTTTGGTGCCTTCCATAACCTTTTTTGAATGAAAATTGATTATCTTCTAATTTCCGATGATTGTCACGAAAGCTTTAAGAAAAATGCCACGTTAATTTTCATTTAAAACTTCTAGTGTTGAGTAGGTCATTTTATTGAACTCTTTTTTTTTTTTTTCTTAGTTTGCTTTTACAGTTTGATTCTGAAAATGAAGAGCAGAGCTCTGCCTCTGCTTGTAAGGTGTCCCGTGAAAGGTCACTACCCTAAAGCAATTTGTTCTTCAGAATGAACAATGTAATCTTTTACTTCATTCTAAAATATTAATTATCTTGATTGGTTAGTTCTTGTAAGGCCAGAATTAAGCTTGGTTTAAAAACTTAAATTTGATCGAACACTGCAGCATTCTATTCACATTGCCAAACTAAATTTATAGATTTGGAGACAACTCAGACAAACTTTTTTGAGTGTGTTAATTTTACTTTATTTCATATTTTTCTGATAATTTCTAAACCTTAAGTTTGTAATGTTCTGGAAGAAACGTGAATTTTGAAATCATACATATTTGTAAAAAGTACTCATAGGATGGTTAAAATTAAAATAAGTGAGATAGCATATGTAAAGTACCCTGAAGAAAGACTTGGCCACATAACAGACCTTCAGTAAAGATAGTTGTATGCATCTACTTTTAGAAACAAAACTTCATTCATGATAAAAATCATATACAGTGTAACAGGTTAGTGTGGCAATTGGTAAAGTGATGCAATTAAAATTTTACACTGATTTTTGACTCTTTACTTTGAACGTATTGACTACTCTGGCTAGTGTTGCCTCTTATATTCATCCAGCCTGTGTCACTTTTATTCCTTGTAACTTTAGCTTTGATGAAATTAGTCTTCAAAAGCAATTGATAAAGTCAGCTCAGTTTGTAATGAGATCACAGAAACTGGCATCACTTGAAACAGAACTGATAAGTTAAAAAAAAATGTTTGTAGACTCTCATTCCATCTTCCAAAGATATTAATGGGATTTAGTTTTCTACTGTCCTTATTAGTTTAAATTAGAGAAATGCTGTTAATTCAGCAGATTTAAAAAAAATCTTTGTAATTCTATATAAGTATAAATGGAAGCCAAAAATCTATTACTTGGTAAATCTTTCATACACTTTACAATGTAAGTTTTATGTAGTGCCAATTAATGTTTAAAAACTGACATAGTAAATAACATACCAAACATCAGCAGTTTTTTATTAAAATAATTTATTCTTTTTTAACAGTTCACTAAAATGCATTATTTGAAGCTTATACCTACAAAAATCTATTTCTGCATTTGAAATATTACCTCTGAAAATAATAAGTAAAAAATTGTTTTATTGCAGGGGGGCAGTTTAAGTGTATAGCAAAATAAACTGGAAGTTTAGTGTCTGCATGCTTAAATCTAATTACAAGTTGATACTGACTGGAGCTAGACAGTTATGTTCTGTATCAGAGATTTTGTGATTTAAGGTTGGAAATAGTGGTAAATCTCCTGCCTCACAGAGTTGGTGAGAATAATTTGTAAATGAAATTTCATAAAGGAAATACTGCGTTTTTGGTGTTACTCTTTTATTTAGAAACAAATACTGAGTAATATTTTTATCAACTGCATATGGTTTTATTGGATCGTGAGATAAGAACTATTCATTCCCAAACATTTATTCAGTACTTGGTATTTACTACACATTGCGCCCCCGCAGTGGGTATAGTGATAAGATGAGGTTCTGGCATTGATAGAGCTCTTTGTTAAAAGGGAGTGGAGCATTAAAAGCAAATAATTATGATATACAGTAACAAATGTGGTTAACAAATGTAGTGGGACAAAGGAGGAATTGATTCTGTTGGGGATCTCAGGAATTCTTCCCAGCGGCTGTGCTTGAAGCATGGTAAATAAGAGTGTTAATAGCAGAATGGGATAATGGTGATCATAAGTAGACTGAAATTAGGTAAGTATTTACTTCAGTGTTGAACAAATACTAAAGGTAGAAGGAGAACAATAGTTCATTAGATGTTTACTGAATAGCTGCAAGGGGTAAGTCCCTGTGTTAGCCACTGAGGGAAACTGCCAGGTCTGGTGCCTACTCTAAAGGAGCTCACAGTCTGGCATGTGTGTGCAGGAGCTGTGCCCCACGGCAGGGGTGGAGTGACGGTACTGTGGGAACTTCCTGCCGTCTGACCAGGCCAGGGCATAACTGCTGAATCCCAAAGAGCAGCTGTGAGTTTGTAAGTAATTCGGCCTCTTGAGTACTGAGTTAAAAATGGAGTGACATGAGAGAGGAGGGAAATTTTAAGAAATTAACAGTAATTTAAAAACATGTGTGACATAGTCTTGAAGGCTTTAAGTCAGTTAATGGATAGGGTACGGTTTAAGTAATGGGAAGCTGACCCATAGTAAGGCCAAAGTAAGTGTCGAAGTAATAGGTACAAACCGTGCTATAAAAGGGATCAAAATTAATCCTGTCTACAGATACTATTGCTTATCTCATCTAGAATCTCTTAACTAGGTTTACCAGTCAATATATTTACTAAAGAGATTCCCTATTGATCTCTAAGTCATTGCCCATGTAAATGAGTTCTTTTCCTAATCTGGCCCCAGCTCTCTAGTCAAGATCTCTGGTTGTTGAGGACTTCCTGTGCACAGAACTGTATTTAACACCCCTCTTCTCTTTCATCTCAAATAATCACTCTTGAGAATTCTAAAACCTGGGTGAAATAAAAACTACTTTTTTCTTTAAAAAAGGTTGCAGATGTGTGCTCAAGGTTTTATTCTATTTTCAAGAACGTTTCTAAGTCTTTCATTGCAAATCTTTATCACACTTTTCCACCATTGGACATAAATTTGCTCAATTTTATTTTTCCTAGGCCTTTAAATTTGTTGATCTGTTTACTCATTCTTACCTCCCTCATTCCTGGAGTGGGAGAAAGGCACTCAAATTCAGATTGAAAAGCAAAGCTTCCTCCTATGTTCTTCATCTGTCACTCTCTGATTCTTACCAACTTCCTTTTGTATTTTAATTTCTTCCCTTTAGTCTTGAAACAGGCTAAATCCTTCAAAAAGAAAAAGATAAAAAAGGGGAAATTCCTTATACATATTTTCCCTTGCACTTTTCCTCTTTCTTTCTACCTCCATCTTTATTTTTTTTGTTTTCTTGGTTTTTTTTTTTGAGGTACACGGGCCTGTTGTGGCCTTTCCCATTGCGGAGCACAGGCTCCGGGCGCGCAGGCTCAGCGGCCAAGGCACACGGGCCCAGCCACTCCACGGCATGTGGGATCTTCCTGGACCGGGGCCCAAACCCGTGTCCCCTGCATCGGCAGGTGGACTCTCAACCACTGTGCCACAGGGAAGCCCCTCCATCTTTAAATAGCTGTTCTCACTCACCATCTCTGTGCATTTCCTATTAATACGCCATCCACTGCCCAAACCATCGACTTTACTGCAGGAAAGCTCGCTAAGGCTGACGTGGACTTCAGGTTGCCAAGCAGCCTCTCCTTATGTACTTGGTCACTGCCCCATCTATCTGGTCAGCCATCCCTTCTGAAATTCCTCCCTTGCCTCATCCGCTGCCACTCCCCTTTTCTTACCTCTGTGACTTGTTTTTGGTCTTAGTTGTTTCTTTTGCCTTTATCCTGCTTAAAAATTGGCTATTCACTTGAGCTCTGTATTTGACCTTTTCTTTTTTATACTTTGCACTCCCTTGGGCTGTCATCCACTTTTCTTTGATTAAACTGCCCAAATGACTCTCAAATCCAGTCCAGATTTCTCCTGAGTTCCAGACTCATAGCTCCATCTGGATGGACCAGGCACTTCAAACTTGGAATGTTCCAACCCTTCACTGATTTATATCTGCTCTTAACTAGAATTGAGAATTCTCTCTTTCAAAACAAACAATTCATGCAATTTTATTACTATGAAATATTTTACATACTAAGTTTTATTGGAGGAAGAAGCGAAGGAATTATGGTTGTTGGCAGTATTCGATTGTTCATTTTGCAGACTCAATACAAAGTTAGGGCACTAGTAAAGCAGGAAACAAAAAGTACAATTTTTTTAAAAGAAATTTACCTAGGATATTTTAAAAAGTTGTCATAGGAAACAAGGAATTTGGTGCAGTTCCTTATACTTACATCATGGTATAGTGTTTTTACTTTGCAGTATTTGTCTTTGACTTTCAAAAATACATAGGGGCATGAGACCTCATGGTATTTTCAAGGCTTAAGGTAATTTGATCATGGTTGAATGGTGTTATGAAAGTTCATTGCTGTATTCTGAATTTGTTGGCTTCTGGGTAAGTCTGAGAGAAAATTACTTCTTCTACTTGGATACATAGTTGATCAGCCAAACTCTAGGTGATACCAGACATGAGGTTGCTCTGTGTAAGTGCAACTTCTATTTCTTCCAGTTGCCTTTTACCAGCTCTTGATGAACACAGACTTCCATGTGGCTACCTCCCTCCTCTGACTCTGTCAACAATCCCCCTCACCTCCTTATGCCACACACTTCCTGGCTCTAGAAAGAGAACCAAGCTGCCCTCTGTTGCAGAATAAATAGATTTATCCTTGAATGGCAATGGAGAACTAGGGTGATGTGATAGGGTGGGGGGATGTGTACAGAAAGAATGTGAAACGTGAAGTGCCTTTTAAAAAAGGTTTTCTTGCTTAGATCATAGAAGATCAACTATTTTTTGGCCTGACTTCATTTTCTAAAGGCATTCACTAGCCCTGTGACACGTTTAAGGGTAAGAGATACTGGAATCTCCTTACCTTAAGAAACTGGATTGTGCTACTAACCTAAAACACTTCCAAGTGAGGAAGAAGGAATATACAGTTACTTGCCTTTAGGGTGTTTGTTTTTAAGAGTGCACTACGAGTCAGATCCAGTCAGGGCACTTTGCTTAGAAGTAAAGCACTTTGCAGGTGGAGTGTGTGTGTGTGTGTGTGTGTGTGTGTGTGTGTGTGTGTGTGTGTGTGTGTGTGTGTGTGTGTGTGTGTGTGTGTGTGTGTGTAGGCCTCTCACTGTTGTGGTCTCGACGCGCAGGCTCAGCGGCCATGGCTCACGGCCCCAGCCGCTCTGCGGCATGTGGGATCTTCCCGGACCGGGGCATGAACCCGCATCCCCCGCATCTGCAGGCGGACTCCCAACCACTGCGCCACCAGGGAAGCCCAGCCTTAGTCTTCTTACCTGCAGTTTGGGGGAGGAATATGGCAAAGAATATTTTTTTAAAAAAGGAATATCATTGAGAATGCAAAATAATACACTGTAAATTATATTAAGTCATTTAACAATATTAAACTGAAAACTTGTAAGCCAGGTTAGCCCTGGAAAAAGTTGTGAGCAAGGCAATATGCCTTTGTTGCTTCTCACCCTTACCGGCTCTACAGTGTTCTCTTATCTCTCATTTCAGGGTATGCTGTGGCCGGTCCATTTCTCTTCTTCAAAGCCTGCTCTAAGGAAAAGGGAGTAGCATGATTGATGTTCCCTATGTGTCAGCCTTTTTATTAGAAGTTTTACATGTATTTTCATTTAATTACTAAGATGACAGTCAAACTTGTGACACCAGCCCTCCTTCCCCAGCTTCAAATTTCTAGTTAGTCAAACTGCCTAGTCAAGTTTGTTCTGAAATTTATTTACATCTCATGATGATACACACAAATACATATGTACCTAGCTACCTAGGTAGATTCATAATCCTGTTTTGTGTAAAGCAGTAGGGTTCCCTCAGTGGTAAAGAGTTTATCTTTTGAAGCCAGACTGCTTGAGGAAACCAGGCCTCCAGAGATTGTCACCTGCCCAAGGTCACATATCATTAGTGACATATCTACTAAAAGGATTCAGACCTGCATGTGACTGACTCCAATACCCATTCTTTCAACTCCTTTCAATCACTGCTCTCTACCCTTCTCTTCTGTTTATTCTATTAGTACATGAAAGAGTGAAATATTTCCTAAAATCCTATATTTCTGTTATGTATGTCACATTTTGTGCAAAACAAAAATTACTTTCACTTTTGGTGAGTCTAAAAGTACATTTGATGATAAAGAAGCTCTGTAGTTAGAATTTGGTAATATGGTGATGCTAGATTTAACTTTACACTGGAGCCTGAAGGTCTAGTAGAATCAGAGAAAACCTTGTTTTTTCTTAGATGTCATTGTTTACCTTGAGCATGGAAAATAGAGCAAGTTGTTAGAAAGCTTAGAGGAATAAAAAATAATAACTATCATGCTGCCCTGGAAGTAAAAGGAAATGATAAAGCATATACCTGCAAGCTCAGTGATTTTAGCTATTGGCCAGACATTTAATTTACGTAAAAAATGGTGTGAGATGATGCTTTAAAACGTGTATCTGCAGACAGTTTTTGTGTCATTATTTATTTTGATATACTGACAACTGACCACTTTAATTTCCACTTGTAATACAACTGAAATTATCTCATAAACATATATATCAGCACTCCTCGCCCCACACTGGGTTGTCCTGTAAACAAAACCTTATTATACTTGAACAGATATATTAAGGCTAATCTATGATAGCAGTTTGCTTGAATAAGCATTTAGACTGGGAAAGGCATCCTTTCATCTTAAAATGTATAGTGAGTCTTTGCTTCCTACCCTCAAGCCCGTCACTGGGCTGGGTTGGAGGTGGAGAAATCACCTTAAGCCAAGTCAGTGCAAGATCATAAAAGGTATGAAGAATGGCAGTTCTCTGAAACTTCACTGTATTAAAAATATCATCCTTATTCTCTTACCTTATCTTTGCCCTAGTTCTTTGCTGAAGGATGCCATCATTGCTTCGATATTTGTAGGGTTTAGGAGAATGTGGACCAGTACACCTTTCTTCTTCTGATTACTTTCTGTACGTGGGTTCTTAGCAATAGCAAAGTTAGAGAGTCCATGAATAGAGTGTAGAAACATTAAAGGAAAGCTGTTGAGAAAATATTTCTGCCATATTTATTAAGCAATAGCGTGGTTTTCCTGGTCATTAATGTTGAGCTAATTTCCTTTCTGGCAGGCCCTTGCAGTATTTCATTTTTTTCACTAAAAAGGTGGGCTCTGTGAAAGCATTGATGTCTTATACAATAGTTAAAATCGAAGCAGAGGACTCTCAGGTCTCTGGGACCACAGAGGCAAAGTTTCTGCTTTTGAGACAGGTTTCTCTTCTCTCTTTATCCCCCTTGAGATAAGCCTTGATTTTGAGATAAGCCTTTAGAGCTTTGATTAGAGAAATGGCCACAGTAAAATGTGAATTTTCTCATGTTTTTTCAAGTAGCACACTTGAGTTTATGGTGCATATAGACTACTGACTAGAGCTCTCTCCCCTTCGCTGCTTAAGGGCAATTTTCTCTCCACGGTACTCTTAGTCAGTGTGACTAGGATAGCTGGCTGATGTTTGTAGGAAGCACTACTCTTAAGTTTACTGGTGAAGGACTTCTCACTGGTTTGTACTGGATTCTCTTCAGTGGAATTGTTGATCTCTCTTTTCCATCTTGTGCATACCTGCCCACCCCTCCCCCAGTCAGTGTGTCAAAGTGCTTTGTCAATAGCGTGGTACTATATAAATATAAAGTCAGAATGGTGCTTGAACACGAGAAACTGTTTTGTAAGCTGTTTTCATAGGTCTGGTCTTACTTGAATTTAACCAGTTGGAATGAGGTTCTTGGCTTAAAAACAGGTTTAAAAATCAGAAATCTTCCTATTAAATGAGTAGCAATTATTCTACAGGATTAATAACTAAAGTACAAGCTAGTGTGAGTAATGCCCTAAGTCTCCCTCTTTTAGGGGATGCCAGAAATGCCAAGTTTGTCAAGTGGCCACTCTCTGCGCCCTTTCCCATCACTCGCACGTGCCTGACTCTCCATTACATCAGGAGGTTGACCCCTAGCTCCTCCCAGGAGCCAATAGTTTTTTCCCTTGAACTACAGGAACCAGCCACTTCCGGCAGATCCTGCTGGTGAGCACCATGAATTGCCCTGAAATGTGGAATACCACCTTTATTTGAAGCCTTTATTAAAACAGCAACAGAGAATTTAAGTCACACCCGTAACCGAGGCTGAAGAGAGCAGCAGAGGGAGAAAGAGTAGTAGAAGCTGGCAGGGGATGACAAGCAATGGCTGCGACTTGTGTTCTCCAGAGGGACCCTGCCCAGCAGGCCCCAGCCCTTCCTAATGTAGCTTCTCCTTCTCTGACAGGTGTACATCAACCTGGTCTAAAATATTTAAATTTTTCCTTTTCAATGCAATATCATCAGCATAGAGGTAAACCGTATTCTGACTTGGCCGTATGCTGAAGTAGTTAAGACCCCAGACTCTGCCTGCATTTGCGTCCCGGATCTGTAGTTAGCGGGGAAGTGATTTTGGACAGATGATTTAAGATCTCTGTGCTTCAGCTGCTGCTTCTGTAAATAACCCTCGTGAGCCTTATAGAGAGAGTTGGGTGAGTTAGTATTTGTAAAGCTCTTTAAAACAATATCTGCCATATGATAAGCTCTTTTTAAGTGTTTGCTATTATCATTGATGATTTAAATATAATCCTGAAAGAAGTCTAAGGCACTGTCTTCTGTTGAATACAGCATTCAATCACTCATTCAACAAATATTTATTAAGAGCATACTACGTGCTAGGCGTGTTAGTCTGTCTCATTCCCAGTAGGCTTCATACTATGAGTATGACCCAAACCCAATTATATTATAGCAGTCTGAATTTCTGTCCCAATACTGCATTTGAAATCTAAGAGTACAGATGGTTCTTATTCACACTCTTAAAGGTAAAGGGCATAATTTGGGCTTGGGTAGTATTGGCCTGAATGTCTGGGAGCTCTTGCTAAGTGACAGGATCATATTCAGCTGATCCTAATAGGGAGAGCCTGGTGGCCCTATAGACTCAGGCAGCAAAACTTCCCCCTCTTCTGCGTAGTTACTCTGCTGCCACAGACTCGCTGATGAGTTAAGGGCTAAGACTCCCTTTAACCAGCAAAGAAAGGACCTAGTTTTCTTGGGACCCACAGGCTGTTGGAACAGCCCCACCTTACTCCCCTTCTCCTGCATCATTTTATGTCACATATCACATGTGTGCAGTGGTCTCCAACAACATTATTGTTTACTTGTATTTTTCCCATACTTTTTGAGTCTTTTTTTTTTTTCCTGTATAAAAGTATACACATTTAGGGGAAAAATAGAGCCTACTACGAATTCTACTCCCAGAGGTAAGTGGACTAATTTATACTCTATTGGGGAGACAAGAAGATACTAAAACTGAAAAAAGGCGTAGAATTACAGAAAATTGTAAGGGGAGATTTCCAAAAAACATACGTGGCCTCTTCCCAGTGTTGCCTCGGTCTGACCCTGTCCTTGATACATGAATCCCAGGGGTTCTCGAAGAACTGGGCAGTAAGAACCATTCTTAGGTTATATATTGAAATTGATTTCCTCATCAACCTGCCTGATAAAAGATGAGATACGGTCCTGGGTGCTTAAAACAATAGAGTGGAATGATACTAGGATATATAGTAGGCAGAAGAGAGGAACAATGAAGGCCTAAGTAGGCATGAGGGAATGAGTAGTCCCATGGCTGTGACTTGAGCTGTGGTGACAGTTGTGTGTCAGAAGCATATACACTGGCATCACTGTGTGATGTTTTCTTTAAAAAAGGTACTTGGGCTTCCCTGGTGGCGCAGTGCTTGAGAGTCCGCCTGCCGATGCAGGGGACGCGGGTTCGTGCCCCGTTTCGGGAGGATCCCACGTGCCGCGGAGCGGCTGGGCCCGTGAGCCATGGCCACTGAGCCTGCGCGTCCGGAGCCTGTGCTCCGCAAATGGGAGAGGCCACAACAGTGAGAGGCCCG
>NW_006771479.1:205143-261962 GCF_000442215.2 Lipotes vexillifer | reverse complement strand
AAAGAAAAAAAAAAAAAAAAAAAAGGTACTTGTACCCTTTCTTTTCATCATGGATTCCTTTGGTGGGAATCTTCTATAGCCTATATACCCCTTCTCAGAATAAATTTTTAAATGAATAAAATATACAGGATTACAAGGGAAACCAGTTATATGTATAGAGTACATTTATCAAAATTTTTAAAAATTTGTGTGTACTATATATGTGCTTCTTCATAAATGTATTAAATGATGTGATCTAACATTTAGTGTAAAAATGATTATAATTTCAAGGTGGTGTTGAAAGGAAAAAATTACTTCAAGATATGTAGGTGACCAAGTCACAGGAATTGCTAATATGACTGTAGTGGTGGGTTTTTTTGTTTTTGCATATATTCACAATAGGATGAAATGGAGGGTGAGGTTAGCAAAAATAAAGATGTATTTTTTTTTGCCCAGGTTTACAAATATCCCTGAATTCTATGTGTGGACCCCTGGGTCCATGAGCCCCAGGTTGAGAACTCCTGTTTAGAAGCAGCACTGAAGGCAGTACTGCCAGAGTGAGGGTTATTACGTTAGATACTATGAAGACAGTGGAAAATTCTGTTTGTTGATAGGCTTTATGATAAAGGAAACTTGTCCTCCATTTTGGATTTTTTTTTTTAAATCAAAGGTGTATGATTTTTTAATAAGATTTTCTTCAAACTTCAGGGCCTTTTCATTTTCCGTATTAGTACCTTGACTTACCTGTAAAATTTATAGAACCCTATGATCTTTTTAACTTAAACATTGAATATGTAATATTGTAATAAGAGATCATTTAGGATTGTATTTTTCTATTCTGACACACGCATATATGTGTGTGTGTGTGTATATATATATATATATATATATATATATATGTAGTTCTCATTATAGTTTTGATTAAAGTGTATTCCCCTACGTTTCAAAAAACTAGGCAAGCTAATCACTCATTTCTGTTTTTACTTATGCTATTTAATATAAAATGTTTAGAACTATTGAAATAAATATTTGAATGAGCAAAGTCATTGGAGAGTAATCCAAAGGGATGTGGCAATCAGCTGGCTCTAATTTCCTTGCTATTCTTTTCATTAGGTTATAGAAACTGAAATTTTCTATTCTTGCTCTGACCCCCAAGAATACACATAAAGTGAGTTTTCAGTTTCACTAGTTGCTGTTTACTTATAAGTTGATTTTAATATATTTTTGTGTTTAATTGCTAAGTTCTTTTAGAAATAAATCCTTGGAGGTAATGTGCCAAGAAGCGCTAGATTTTTGAAATTTTGTTGTCACTTTTAGATCTTCATTCCTCCTGCCTCCTGACATCCAGACTGACTTCTCCCGGTTTATTTTATTTCCAGTTGCTAAATGCAATGAACACAGTCAGACATAGTCAGAGGCAAAGGCCTGTGAGTTATGGGTGATTGCTTTTTTGCATTAACAGTGCCTATGGAGGGTCTCATTAACACGCACAGCATGGGGAATTTTTGCAGCTACCACACACAGCTCAAAAAACCCAACTGCAAAGCAGACTTGATTGTTTATGCCTTAGTATTTTTATTTGGAGCTTTAAAGGATGTTAACAAAACTTCTTGGGGCAGGTGGAATGCCATATGGCACTGGGACTGGACCACCGCCATAGCTGTAGAGATTTATTGAAGCTTCTCCTTCTAGTGGGAGTGATATGAGCCCTTGGACTGTTTCCATTCAGTGATGACATTCATGTACAGATTGGCAATAAAGCTACTTAAAAGAGAACAAACCAGCAACCATCTAGAAAGAGACTTCTCGTTTTAATATATACTTATTGATAGGGCATGAGAAAGAGCATCTTTGTTAACACTGTCTTTATTGGATTCAAACCTTTTTTTTCGCATATTGACACATTTTAAAAATTGTATACAGATACTATTGTGGGGTAATCGGGGTGGTGGTGGGAGATACAGATGGACTGGTTTCCTATATACTAACTGAATACTCCTAAATTCAGATTTTATGTCACACACACACACACACACACACACACACACACACACACACATCTATGGGTAGTTCTGAATGGTGGCATAGCCATTAAGAGGCATTGTCTGGGGCCTGCTGGGGTAACACCAAAAGTCACACTGCTCTTTGAGTTCTACCATTAGCACAGTAACCTTCCTCACCACAGTGTGTTTATGCCTTCCTTGAGGCAGGGTGGAAAGAATTGCCTTTGCAGTACTGCTTGTGACAAGTGCGTCTCGTGGTCTCTGTAGTAAGACCAGAAGCTCTAGAGAAGGAGAGGGCGGGGAAGCTTTTTCAGTGCTTGAGAGAGTGAATGGATTATATCCTTGTTTAACAGAATTTGGAGAAATTGAATATTTGTTGCTATGTCACTGACTTCAAATTATCAATACATATGTACTATAGAATACATAATTCACGTTATGTAATGTAGTTTTTTATAAATGATGGCTGTCATTTTATGTGGAAATTGACACTGCAAATAATTTTAAGTAAAGATTAAACATAGAAGAACATTTACTTATTGACTCTTTTTTCACTATTTTTTTCCCCCATTTCTCTTTGATTCCTAAGGCAGAATTATAATTTCTCTCAGGAATACCCCAGAATACTCTTTGATTCTTCATGGCTGCTCATATACCTATAATAAGGAGTGAACCAAACATATGAAGAGAAATTGTTTCATTGGATATAAAATATAAGAACTTCCATTCATGGGCACTTACTATTTTCATAAATAAGCTACACCCCTTATGGTTTCCCTATTATTGTGACAACAGTGCAAACTGGGTGTTATTATTTCCATTTTATAAATGCAGAAAATGAGACCAAGAGAAATCAAGTAACCTCCTCAAATTCTCATGGGCATAGCTATTAAGAGGCAGAACTGGCTTTTAAAAAAACATTATCACTTGAACTCCAGAGTCCATCTTCTTTCATATATGTCTAAAATACTGTCTTTTGTTTCATGGCAAATATTTCATAGGGATTTGCAATTTCCTGATTCAGGCACTTTGCTCTTTTGAGTTAAAAGACCCACAATGATCTCCAAATATGCCCCATAGAAGGAAGTGCTCTTTTAACAACAACAACCAAAACTTAGAAATGAGAGGTCATGCTAATGAGAAACAAGACACAATATAGCTGTTGAGGAAAGTGCCAACACAACTTCTGGCTAAGTCTGAGAATATAGCTTCTGCTTGTCCCAGTTAAGCTTTGAATGCATATGTAGTCATTTCCCTTTATAACTCTCTGTGGACAGAGTTTGCAGTATCAGATGTGAGATGATAGAAGTGGCTCCCAGTAAAGTGAAGCCTTGGAAGCTATGGCCTAAAATATAAACTCTTTTTAAAAAAACTTGTTTCCTTACTGAGCTTGCCAATTTCCATAATTAGTCAGAGGCAATTAAGTACTTTAATTAGTTTGATCTTTATGGAATTTCCAGCATATTTTTGTTTTGTAATCAGAACTAAATTTGAGTATATGACTAATATCCCTTATAAAGTCTTATGTTAACATGCATCAAAATGGTTTACTTCCATTCCAGGTTGGAGATATTTTATTGCATTTATTTATTAAATGCATAATTTTCACATGCATTTCACAAAAACACAGTGTTTATACATTATTACTTATTTGGAATATCACATCATCCATCTGCAGGCAGCATGGGGTTAAGCAGAACATAATGGCTTTTCTTCATTTTTTAGTTTAGATGCAGCCACAAAATAAACATTTAAGATGCATTTATTAATACTTAATGTCAGCATTTAATATAAATGATCATTTAAATTTCTGTTATAAAATAATAGTGAATATAAACATTTATGTAATCTAGCAAGGCACCAGTTTAATAGAGAGCTGCCAATCTATGTCTGTAAGATTTAGCATTCAAATCATGGTACAAATTAGGGTTGATTTGATTAATGAATTGCTGACTTCCAAATTTAAATTTACATAAGCACTTCAGAGAATCCAAACTATTTGGAAACTATCCTGAGTTCTCTTATTTTTCTTGTACTTGTCTCTGCTTCTAGGTCCATTGAGTATATCTCTTGGATCAGGTTTTTTTTTTTCCTTTCTTATTTGTGCCTAAATCCATTCTTAAAATGATGACTGTCCTCAACTCACAGCACACTCTCACCTCTACCCTCCACTCCCAGCTGTCTTCTCTGAGGAGCACGATTGATTTTTGTTCTAAGTTTTCACATCCCCTTAGAGTCATTTTCTGGACTACTTCCTGCCTGGGGATACTTTATGCTCTCTTTCCTAATTATAATTTTTCAAACTTATTATTTTCCTTTTCAATTGATAAATCAACTGACAAACTCTATCCTGAATCCAAGATGACTGCTTTCTTGAGTTTTCAAAGAATGTGAGGATTCCTTTCAGTGGAATCTATCACAGAGGGTGGGGGGACTGGACTCAGGTGCAGCTTGCCTCCTCTGTGATTGAATCATGTTGAGGCCTTGGCTTCCTTAGATCTAATAGGATCAAAGATGTGTAAACACCTGGTGGTAGTAGAACTAGAAAACAAACAATGGATTTAGTTCCATTAGTGCTATTAGCTTGGTAAACGGGAATTCTGTCGCAGAGTTCCGCACTCGGAGTCCTGAAAACATAAAGGTGATGGGCACCTAAACAGAACTGACTATACTGAGAATGGGGCTCGGAAGGAAATAAATAAGATTCTGTGTTATATATTTCAGTTCTACACTCATTCCCTCTTCTGCCACTTAGGGGAAAGAAGTTTAAAAATCTCCTTTTTTAATGCTTATTTCTTTTCTTGAAGTAAGAAATGACTGTGTGTATTGAAGTGTTTGTTCTTAAAGTTTTTGAATCCAAAGAATTGTGTTCAATACTTGTTCTATATGTAAGTAAGGTTTGAGCATATCTAAAGTGACAGATTAGCTAGTTACAAAATTTATAGCTATAGGTTTTAGCTATAAGAGGTAATCAACTGCATGGAAGCAACAATAAGAAGCCCTCATTGTGCTTTATTCTTCTGTTAGCTTTTATCATGCTATTGAAAAGCGTTAAGGGCAATTCTTTGTTATTTTTTGTGGCATGCAACTAGATTAAATAATGCTGGTCATTTGTTGAGGATTATATAAAACCTTTGCATTTATCCCAGTATCCACTTTCAAAATTAGAAAGTGCAACAGTGTGTTTTAGGGCAACAGAGCCTTCCTTGGTGCGTCTTACTGATCATCTGGGTTTTGATTCATTGTCGTGCTGCCAAATATTAGCTGTGTATGTTGGGCCACAGTCTACGAATCAAGCTGGGGCCACCCATAGGATGTGTGTATTAGTTCCTCCGTATCTCTTTTCCAAACCATTACCTATTTCAGCAACTCAAGGGGCTCAAATACATGCTTCACTCCTTTCTCTACTCTATTTATTGAGCACTTAAGATATGTCAGGGAGTATGTAGCGGATTGTATGTATATAACAATTAACAGGACAGGCAAGATCCCAGGTCACAGAGGTTACATTCTGTTATCCGAACATAAATAAGAAAGTATCAGCATAGTGATAGGGTGGCAAAGGTACAAGACTATTTGTTAGAAGCATGTTTATAGTATGTGGTTAGGGGAACTGTTATCCATCCCTACTTTGGAAAATCACATGAAGATATTGCTTTACTTATTCTCCAGCAAATCACAGCAGGGGAAATTGGGCTCATTGATTTTAAGACATTCTTATTATGTGGATCTCAAACATATGTGCAGATTGTTTACTGGCAATGAAAATAGTACGGTAATAAGGAAATCAGGTAATGTATACTCCTAATTATAGTTAAATTATAGTTTTCACTATATAGTTAAATCAGGTAATGTATACTCCTAATTATAGTTATAGTTAAATAGGTCTACATGTAGTAATAATAATGGTAAGCTAATATAGTCATAATTGTATGATAGAAAAATAGTATAGAAATAATGGTATAATATTTTGGTGGTTGTAAAATCTAAGTATCATTTTATTTTTTCAGTAGCATCAACTAAGCACTATAATATGTTTTTTTTTGGTGTGCTGGATTTAAGTTTAAAGAATAGCATTTTTTCTATCCTGTAAACATCGTAAGAGCCTAATAAACAGTATGTCAGAATTCTTCCTAATTTATAAAATGAAGCACGTGTCTTAAATGGAGCAGCCAGGATGAAAAAGTAGAGGTTTTGTCAATATGTGTGCATAATTGAATTGAAAGTAATTAGTACATTCATTTCAGCACAATTTTATTATTTGGTTCTGTGATTCATGGGAAAGATGCTTGCTGGTTCTTGGGAGTGTGTAGATGTCTGCTAGCTAGTTGGAAATAGTAATATGAAGAGCACTTAGCATACTCAGTCACATACTGTGTCCCTCTCATGGTATTAGGTGCTTTCTTGTTTCATCTGATCATCAGTAGGACCCCATTTTTACAATAGGAGAAAGTGAAGATCCAGGCAAATACACATAGGGAATGGGGAAGCTAGGATTCAACTTCCTGCCCTCTGATTCCAAGTACCTTGTAGGCCCTTTCCACTCTTTGTAACAGGAAACCCCATCTTCCTGTCAGATTTGATGTACCCACATGTAAATAAAAGAAATCTCACAGGTACTTAACTTTCAGTGAGTATTTTATGGCAAAAACTAATCTAGGTAAATTAAATTTATGGGTCATCTCCAAAGGTCCTTGTAACAATGATTTTAGTTACTTCGTGGACTAAAGGATCTACAATTAGTGCATAGCAACATTAACTGATCTTCAGTCTTATATTCTCTCTATTGCTCTATTTGACATCTACACCTTTTAAATTTGGAGATGTGGGAAGGCAGAAAGTAATAATTAACAGAAGGGCAAAGAAAAGAGGATAAATTTTCAAAAAAGTAGGGCAGTTTGAAATTCAGTAATTAAACCAGGTTTTTGTTATAGTAACAAACTTTCCCTGACCATTTTCTTATGAACTTTTCATGGGGTACTCTGAAGATTCAACATTTTTCCTATTATTGTTTTCATCCACATTCATCAGTGAACTTGAGGATGGATAGTCATCAAATGAAGTGCGTATCCTGGATGAAAAGAATTGTATGAATAAAGGAAAGGATATTAAGGGGACACATTCTTACTTGCTCTCTAATTTTCACTATATGTAGAAAATAAACTATATTAAACAATATTCTGTAACTAGAAGAGAATCACTGAGAAGCCATAGGTAATAAGATTGTCCACACAATGGATCATTTATTTTTCTTTATGATTTAAGTGATTTTGTATTATTTTTAAGCAGCATATTTTAATCTTCATGAATTAGCAAAAGGTGGGAGTATGATGCTTTTTTGTCCATCACCATTTGTGAGTAGATTTACAATATGCTGTAGACTCAACAAATGACATCCATATGACAAAACTCAATCTTCTGATCCTTCTTTTCATATATAATGCATAAATGACACTTCAACAGTGAAAGATACTTTTTGATTGTAATGAGGCAAATACATTTCTTCTGTTGACTTGTGTAGAAATGTATTTCCCAATATAAAGTAAAATACTCTGCTTTTCATAAAAGAAAAAATATATTTCTTACACTGAAAAATATTCCACCTCTTATTTAAATTATTTTGTGCATTTTTGTTGTTAAAGTTCCATGCTGCAGATCCATATTGCATTTCTTCAGATAATTTCTGATATTATGAATCATGTGATCCCTAATGGAGTATGTACTTACGCATAAACAAATTATAGATTCCTCTTCACAACAAACCTAGGATGGTCTATACATATTTCTTTCCCACCCACCCCTATGTTATATTATTACTCAAAAGTGTATATATAGTACAACTTAGGAATTAAAAGAGTAGACAGTCTAGTTAAACTTAGGTGAGTTTACAATCTGTGCATCAGGGAAAGAAACTTCTGTGAAATGATTTGAAGTAACCGTTACGTAATACAGTTCAGATACCTCAAAAAATAAAACTCAAATGCATAAATTCTGAGAATAATGCAGTGATGATCATTATGTGAGGGAAAGGTTACCAGAAAGTGCTTGATTTTGCTATTTATTCCCCACCCTTTGCATTACACTTTTTTGGGGCTTTGCATTACACTTTTGGGGGGCTTGTTTCTCATATAAATTTTTCTTTGGTATACAATTTTACCGTTTTTCAAAAAAATTTTTACTGAAGAAAGCTTTTTATGGCCAATAATTTTTAAGACAAAAATTTCCCTTTCTAAGTTAATGATTTTTAAAGATATTTAATTGAGATATAATTTACATATCATACAGTCTATTTACTGTGTACAATTCAATGGTTTTTAGTATATTCACAGTATGTGCAACCATCACTAGAGTTTGTATTAGAATATTTTCATCACCTCAGAAAAGAAACCCAGGACCTGTTTGCTTTTACCTCCACCTTCTTTCCCTCATGCCTCCCACCCCAGCCCTAAACAACCACATATCTTTTTTTTTCTGTGTAGAATTCTCTGTTTCAGACATTTTATATGTATGGAATCACATAAATGTGGTATTTTGTGATTGGCTTATTTCACATAGCATAATGTCCTTTAGGTTCATTCATGTTGTAGTATATGTCAAAATTTCCTTCCTTTTTATGACCAAATAATATTTCATTTTACGGATTTTACACATTTTGCTTATTCATTCAGCCGTTGACATACATTTGGGTTGTTTTCACATTTTGACTGTTATGAATAATGCTGCTATGTTGGTATGTAAGTTTTTGTGTGGACATATGTTTTCCGCTCTCTTGCGTATATACTAGCAATGGGATTCCTGGGTCCATGGTAACTCTCTATTTAATTATTCGAGGAACTGTTTTCCAAAGGAGCCGCACCATTTTACATTCCCACCAGCGTTGTATGAGTCTTCCAATGTCTCCATGTTATGGACTGAATGTTTATATGCCCCCAAAATTCATATGATGAAGACTTAACTTCCCATGTGATGGTATTTAGAAATGGGGTCTTTGTGAGGTAATTAGGGTTAGATGAGGTCATGAGGGTGGAGTCTTCATAAGTGCCCTTATAAGAAGTGATCAGTACTCTTATAAGAAGAAAACCAGGTAAGGAATGATTAGTGCCCTTATAAGAAGATATGCCAGAGAACTTGCTCTACCTCTCTCTGGATCCATGCACCATGTGAGCGCACAGCAAGAAGAGAGCTTTCACGGGAAGCCTAATTGGCCCTCACCTTGTTCTTGGATTTCCAAGAACATGCTCCAGAGCTGTGAGAAATAAATTTCTCTCGTTTAAGCCTCTTAGTCTATGGTGTTCTGTTATGGCAACCCAAGCTGACTAATACACTCCATATTCTGGTCAACAGTTGTTATTATCTTCTTGATTATAGCAATCCTAGTAGGTATAAAGTGGTACCACATTGTGGTTTTGATTTACATTTCCCTGATGACTAACTGGTGCTGAGCATTTTTTTATGTGTATTGATTGGTCATTTGTATACCTTCCTTGGAGAAGTGTTAAACCAGTTAACACTTAAACCAATTTTTAATTGGGTCATTTGTCTTTTTATTATTGAGTTGTAAGAATTCATTATATATTCTGAATGAACAGTTGTAAAAGTTATTTATATATTATGGGCCAATTTCATTCTTTTGCGTGTAACTATCCAGTTATCCTCGTACCATTTGTTAAAAAGACTGTTCTTTTCCCATTGGATCGTCTTGGCACCTTTGTCAAAAATCAGTTGTCCATGGGCAGATATGTGGGTTTATTTCTGTACTCTCAATTCCATTAATATGTCTGTCCTTGTGCAAGTACCACACTGTCTTGACTACCACTGCTTTATAGTAAGTTTGAAATCAAGAAGTAGGAGTCCTCCTACTTTGTTTTTTGTTTTCAATACTGTTTTGATTATTCTGGGTCCCTTGTGATTCCATATGAATTTTAGAACCAGCTTCTCATTTTCTACAAAGAAATGTTTGTTTTCTGTTGGGAATTGCATTGCATCTGTGTATCATTTTGGATGGTATTTCCATCTTAACAATGTTAAGGCCTCTGAACAATATATAGGTATATTTCCACTTATTTTGATCTTTGATTGCTTTCAACAATGTTTTGTAGTTTTTAGAGTACATGTTTTGCACTTTTGTTAAATTTATTCCTCTGTATTTTGTTCTTTTTGGTACTACTATAGATGGAATTGTTTTCTTAATTTCTTTTTGGATGGTTCATTGCAAGTGTATAGAAATACAATTGACTTTTGTATATTGATCTTGTATCCTGCAACCTTACAGAACTTCTTTATTCTAAAAGTTTTCCAGTGGATTTGTTAAGATTTTCTTTATACAAGATTATGTCATCTGTGAATAGTTACTTTTACTTCTTCCTTTCTAATCTGAATGCCTTTTATTTCTTTTTCATGCCTAATTGTCCTGCTAGAACCTCTAGTACAATGTTGAATAGAAGTAGCAAGAGCATATATCAGTGTCTTGTTCCTGATTTTAGAGGGATCTTTTTAGAGGGAAAGCATTCAGTTTTCACCATTAGGTATGATTTTTAACTGTGGGTTTTCATAGATGCCCTTTATCAGGTTGAGGAAGTTCACATCTCTTCCTAGTGCTTTTTGGTTTGGTGGTGGTGGTGGTTGTTTTACCATGAAAAGGGTATTGAGTTTTTCAAAGACTTTGTCTGTGTATACTGAGATAATCATGATTTTTGTTTTTTCTTATTTTGGTTTGGGTTTTATTACATTAACTGATTTTCAAGATGTTGAGCCAATCTAGTATCCTTGAGATAAATTCCCTTTGGTTATGGTGTATAAATATTTCTATATGTTGCTGCATTTAGTTTGCTGGCATTTTGTTGCTATATTTGCATCTATAATCATAAGAGATATTTGTGTTTTTCTTGTGATATTTTTGTCTGGTTATGGCATCAGGGAAATACTGGCCTCATAGAATGAGTTAGGATGTATTCTCTCCTTTAATACTTTGGAAGAGTTTTTGAATACATGGTATTAATTGTTTATATGTTTGTAAAATTTAATGCAAAAGCCCTCTAGACCTGTGCTTTTCTTTGTGGACAGGTTTTTTTTTAAAACTATTTTAATATCTTCATTTGTTATACAATTTATATTGCATATTACTTATTGAGACAATTTTAGTAGTTTTTGTCTTTCTAGGAATTTTTCCATTTCATCTAAGTTATCTAATATGTTGCCATACAATTGTTCATAGTTTTTCTTTATAAACTTCTTTATTTCTGTAGGGTCAGTAGTAATGTCGCCTCTTTCATTTCTGATTCTAGTAATTTGAATCTTCTCTCTCTTTTTCTTTTTTTTTTGAAAAGGGTAAATTTTGCTCTGTAAACTATGACTTCATAAAGTAAAAACAAAAACTATTGTTTGACCGATTTTTTTTCATTTAATCTTGTAAAGAAAAACTCTATTTCGTCTGCTGCTCTCTACTATTACTACACTCACAACACTTCTGACATAAGATGTGTGGGTTTAATCTCATACTGTCCAATTCTCTGATGCCAGCTGGGTGTCCTACAATTCAATTCCATTCTGAAACTATCTACCTGGAGTTAGTGTCAGATCCTACAAGTTAAAAGTTCCACAAGACTGCCCTCACTTCAGAAGCCAATCACAAGTCCCAGGTTGTCACCTGTGCTTCTGACCAACCAGCTATACATTGGGCTTCCCACTACTCCCTCCTCAGGTCTGATAATTTGCTAGAACGACTCACAGAACTCAGGGAAACACGTACTTATGTTTACCAGTTTATTATATAATAAAGGATACAAATGAATAGCCAGATTAAAGAGTTACATACGGCCAGGTCTGGAAGGTTCCTGAGTGCTGGAGCTTCTGTCCCTGTGGAGTTGGGTGTGCCTCCTAACCACCCACCCACCTCCTGGCATGTAGCTGTGTCCACTGACTCAGAAGCTCTCTGGACCCTATAGTTCAGGGCTTTTTATGGAGGCTTCATCGTATAGACATGACTGATTTTTAACTCAGTTTCCAGCCCTCTCCCCTCTCCAGAGTTCTAAGCTTCTAACCATGGCTTGGTCTTTCCAGTGCCCAGCCTCCATCCTGAAGCTATCGCTGAGCCCACCAAGAGTCACCTCATTAGAACAAAGACGCTCCTGTTACCCAAGAAATCCCAGTGAATTGGGAGCTCTGAATCAGGAACTGGGATCAAAGGCCAAATGGTAGAATGAAAGATGCTCCTGACACATTTAATCATCTAGGAAATTACAAAGATTTTAGGAGCTCTGACCAGGAGCCAGGGACAAAGACCATATCAGCACTCTAGGATAGATAATCTTATTTTCTTCATTTCAGAGAGGAAGAAATCAAAATGTGGAAAAACTTAAGGGCCCACCCTGATTGCTAGGGGAAAGGCAGAATCTTTTTCATTCAGGCTGAGTGTTGTTTAATTTTTATCTCTTCTGGATGAAAATTGGATTTTAAGTTTAACTTTTTAAATTCAAAAGTGTGAAAGCTTTTAATTCCTATTGCTTAGGTAAAATTTTCAGGCTCTTAAATATGAGTGATGGCTTCAAACACAGTTTTTTGTGCCATAAGCCAGACATATTAGTGTTAACTCAGCTTCCTGGGAGCTGACCTACAGCCATTTCTTGGGCTATTCTGACTCCTCTCTTTGAGTAGGTGAGGGAAGTTTGTAATTAGCATGGGAGCGGATAGGTACACACTTCAGGGTTTTCTCTTGAATGTGACTAAGTCAGGATGGGGGGAAGTGTTGGCTGCTTCAGTAAAACCTTTTCCTCGACCTTCTTCGGGCCCTCACAGTGAATGAATTGTATGTGGAAGCAAGAAATTACTAGTGTGCTAGTTAATCCTAACTGGCCTGCACAGAGTTGGAAAACAGTATTAGGAGGACTCCGAAATTAAGGCAGTAGTTTCTTCTGACTGTATTTCTGGTAGATTTAAAAAAAAAACAAAAAACACTTTTCAGTTTAAAAGAGCTCATTATTTGCTTTTATAAAATGTAAAGGCTCCTTAAGGCAATGAGAAGCTATTAAGTGCCTACTGTATGCTTAGTATTTGTTGGCTTTTTATTCTCTATTGGAAAGTCCAGCCCACTTAGAGGAATTCTTTTAATGATAAACTTTGTATATGTATACCTCTCCTGCTTTTCATCTTTCTCTCTGAACATTTATTGCATTGATTCCAAAACATCTTTCAGATTCTTTCCCAGCAATTTAAATTTGTGCATCTGTGCCAAGAAGGGATTATGTTTGTTGCTATGTACATGCTTTATGGGGCTCTGTTCTTTTTTTCAATAATTCTTTTACCAGAGTCGATATGAGGCTGGTTAATAGTTTTTCATACGGTAATAGAATTTTCTGAAGCAGAGAGAATGTAATTGTGAAATTTATAAATACGCAAACAAGGGCCGGAAGATTTAGGCTGTGTATTTTCTGTAAGCACTGTGAACTTTGAAACCAGCAATATGTTTTTGTGTTGGGTGAGGTAATAGCTTCAAAAATATTACGTACAATAAAAATATAGATTATGGCTCTAGGCAGTGTGTGTGTGCATGGTAACATGCCTTGAATCAGGAAATCAGAAGACTAGGTTTTGTCACTCGTCAGCTATAGGAAGCCATTAATCCCTGTTTGCCTCAGTTTTCTAATTCCTGATACCTGCCTCACCTCATTTTTAACTGTGCAATGAGATTTACTATGTGAAAGGGCTGGAAAATGTAGAGTTGTTAAATTGTGAAATAGTATTGTTATAAGTCCGTGTGTTTATAGCCAGTTCACTGTTGATTGTAGTATCATTTTAATGAGACTGAGGTCAGGGTCCCAAGATTTTAAAAAATCTTACATGAATGTGTGTATGTGTCTATAAGTTTTCTTTATGATATGAGGCAGGTAGAAAAAATTGAAGGAAGATATTCCACACAGATGGATGCCCAGGGGAGGTTCATTTTGTGAGAAGTGTTGATGTTTAGAATTCTTTTCTTTTTTTTTTTTTTTTCGGTACACGGGCTTCTCACTGTTATGGCCTCTCCCGTTGCGGAGCACAGGCTCCGGACGCGCAGGGCCAGCGGCCATGGCTCACGGGCCCAGCCGCTCCGCGGCACATGGGATCTTCCCAGACCGGGGCACGAACCCGTGTCCCCTGCATCGGCAGGCGGACTCCCAACCACTGCGCCACCAGGGAAGCCCTAGAATTCATTTTAAGAGATGTTTAAAGTTACAGGTAACCTTTGTTACATTAATATATTTAACTTCAGTGTAAGTTAGATGTTTTTAGAAAAGTTTGAAATTTTAGGTTTGTTTATTTTTGGAGATGAGAAGACCATGAAATGCTAAAGCAGAGAAAGGCTGATTGCTGCTTTTGGTTCTCTTAAAAGTTAAAGCAATCTTAGAAGCTCTTTTTGTCATAGTTCGTCTCCATTTTCTTGATAGATATTCTCTGTAGTCGATAAACCTTAAATTCTTCTTACTCCCATTTAATATAAAGATTACATTTCAATCCTGGCTTGTTCTTCTGAAAGTACGATAAACATCCCAGGAGGCACACTGTATCTGCTATTCCGCTAGGGATTGAAAGTTACACTGTTACACCTGAAATTCATTCATTCTTGCCCTCTGATAGGGCACATACAGAATATAGTTCACTATTTACCAACCCTGAGAAAAAGAATTACTGTGTGTATCTCCAAACCATTGTGGTCACCGATGGTTCAAGCCATGTATAAAAATCACAGACTTTATCTGTGGTGCTTTTTTTCTGTCGTGAAGACACAGACTTACCATTTGCAGCATCTTTAGAAAGTTTACTAAGTAAGTCATAATCAATGTGTAAGAGAATGAGTGTAAGAGGCCAAAGTCTGGATGAGTAATTCAGTGCTTTAGGTGACCTCAATTTACTTCTTGCAACAGCAATGTTTTCTCCCTTGTGAGCATTTGTACTCAATCCTTTGTAGATTATTATAGGATATTATTCAAACTCTTCTGTAGAAATTGTTAATAATAGCCATGACAGTGTGCCCCTGATAGTATGTATGTTGTAGCACTTGATCCACAGTGCTTCCATGGCAGGTATGTCCCATGTATTGTACAAATATTAGCTCATTTAATCTCATAATAACCATGTGATGTGTTTATTATTATTTTACAGATGAGGAAACTAAGGCAAAGAGGTGTTGTATTAACTTTTCACACAGGTAGCAGAGCTACATGGTAAACTCTCTGAAGTCCAAGCTCTTAACTACTATTCTATGTTCCTTTCTGGTCAGTTCATCAAATCATTCATTAAGTTAAATGATACTTAGAAAATATGAGTTATCCTACATGTCACCAATGGGGAAATTAGACCATGGGGCATACCAGTCAACAGTTGTGAGTGTTTGTAGCCAGTAGAGTGTCTGCCCATGTGGGAGAGAGAGATGATGGCACCCTTCCAGTTTCTCAGTTTAAATTTCTTTGGAATATTTCTTGTGGGGGGTGGAGATGTTAGTCTTGCCATTCTTTCTCTGATTAAGTAGCTTGAGGAGTGAGAGGGTTGGCTGAATCCTGCCTTGATTCGACTAGATACCAGGCACTGTTCTGAACATAGGACACATAATGGAGATTAATACAATGTCAGAGCAGTTTACAGCCTAGTGGTGAGCACTGTGGCCTTTGGCAAATTAATTTGTTGTGTGGATATAAGACTCTAGGTCTATAAAATGAAGGGATTATTTTGCTCATATTTTGTAATGTATAATACTTCTTAATTGTCAGTTAAATATAACATGATTAAATACAATAAAAATTAAGTGAGCATATTCCTACCTGATGTAACACTAATGCGTCTCAGTTAGATACTAGATTGTTTTTTGTTTTGTCTTTCCTTCTCGAATCAGTTACTAATTTTGTGTGTTAATATGTAAATTTTTCTTCATGTAGAAAGGCTTGTTTAGAAATGTCTTTCAAAAAGTCATTTTGTAAATCATTTATCAGAAAAATGTACTATTTGACAAACAGACTTGTATTTTATCTAAAGGGAGAAGAAGGTTTCGGCTGCCATTATCTAATTATGTTAAATTCTGAAAAAGAAACTTCAGTTATTAAAAATCCCCTTTCTCTGACTACAGCAGTTTGGTAGTGATGTTAAGGCTCTGAGAGAAAGCTTTACTTCCAGGAGATTAGGATCTCCTGGGGCTTTTAAGACTGAAACTCTCAGTTATTCTCTGCTGGAATTCTTACTGACTTCATGTATTGTTCATTTGTCTGTAGCATATGGTTCAGTAACAGTCCCTTAGCAGGTTGCATTTCCCTCTTAGCCATATAAAGAAGAGTAGTTCTGTTGTTTACATTAGATTACCGCACAGTGGTTTTTCCAGCATTTTGCCATATGCATTCTCTGCCATTTTGTCAACTTCAAGTTGATTTTTATTAATTTAATGGTATGTTACCTTCAAAAAATACTCCACATACAGCTCCACATTGAAGAAATGTTGATAGAGATAAGAAATTGCCTCCTAGAGTGTTTCAATTTGTAGATTAATTTTAATACAGATCTGATATCAGTACTAAGTAAAGCTGTGAAGTTTCATTTCTTCTTTCTCCAGAGAGCTTGAAGTTGAGTGGATTCTGCTTAGGAAACCAGCACCATGATGCTACTTGTATTACAAAAGTCCCTTACATTTTATACCGTTTAGCAAGCAGGTTTAGCAAGTGACACACATGATTTCTTTATCTTCAAAACAGTCTCAGAAATGCTTGTGTTCAGAATATTGAAGACATTCTTCTGGGCATACATTACTTTCTTGATTGAGATTAGTACTGGTTTCTATTAAACCAGAAAAGAAATTACTGAATGCCTGTGCCCTTTCTCATCAAGCCCACAATATTCACTCATTCTTTCCTTCAAGTTACTGATTCCTTGTTCTGTTTCCCACCCCTAACCTTACTTTATTCATTGGCCCTTATCTTTTAATTCTTGATTTAATGTATTTGTTAGTTACATTTCTATCTGCCTTTAGTGTAAGCTACCTGAAGTGTTTGTTGTTGTTGCTGTTGTTTTTGGGAGCAGCAGGATTATAATGTAAAAGGAAAAATGTTCATGTTGCTTCTTGTCTAAAGAGCATCTTAAGACATATGCTAAGCAAATCCCAGCTTGATCAGGAAATTGGTAAGTTTCCTTCAGGATTTTAGGCACTTTTTCCCTCAGATTCCTTTATTATAAACTATATGACTGTAGTCTTTAAACATTCAATGTTATGCAATGTATTGATCATAAATGTTTGACTGATCATGTTCTTTCGAGGCAGAAGAATCTTGAACCTTGGGAATGGAAGCAAGAAAGGCTGAAATTATTTATTCTCTACAGGTTTTCTCTTTATGGTTCTCTCTGCCTCTCTGGACATTAAAGGCAAATATTTAAATAGTTGTTGTGACATGTATAAAATTAGGAGAGTTGAGTATTTCCCTTGAGATCAGTGATTCCCAACATTAATTTTATGTTACCCTATGAGTTTCGAATAATTGTGAGGTGGTACAATATTGAAAATGTCACTGAGTATAGTTCAGAAAAATCTTGATCTTTCTAGAATTAACACATTAATTCACACTGTATTTTACTTTGTACTTTACAAACTTTATTAAATAATGAGCATTACTAACTTTCATTATCATATATACAGTATTTAAACTATGTTTTCCTAGATGCATGGGTTTTTGTTTGTTTGTTTTTCTGGGGGTTTTTTGCACAAGAATAGAGTAGGTGAAAAGTGAACTTATATAAAAAAAAATTGAACCTTCAGTACAGAGACCTAGTAAGAACTTGACATCCATTTAAGTACATATAACTCTTTTTCCCCAATTATATACATCCCTACCCCACCTCCTGAAGAAACTATTTTAAACAAAAGCACTCACTGAATAACTTTGAGGGAAAATACGAACTTGATTATATATATACACACAGATCTCAAAATCTGTATCCTGGCTGACAGAACGGATGTATAGAACTGCAGATTTGTCCTAGAACCTAAAGACAACCATACAGACATTTTATACAGTATGACAGCAGCCTCCGTGCAGCAGGGTGTGTTCCTATAAGTGACATCAAAGTCGTGCAACAGGACATTGGTGTGGAGAATTAATAATTTCTGAGAGTAAGACACCAGAGCAACATGGATAATACAGAATTTGGGTCTTACAAACCAAAAAGCGGAGAAGTGGGAAACTGCATTCCCGGGACAAGAAAAGTCAGGTAACTTTGTTTTGTAAACGCCCTTACAAATACCTCTAGCAAGTCTGAGAATCTATACTCAGTTACGGTGCTTCTCTTTTCTGATACTGCTTATTCTTGAAAACTCATATCATGTTTAAAGACGGGCAATGAAAGAAGGAATGGTTCCAGAACAATGCTTGTCAGTATGGACTTTGTTTTCTAAGCTAGATACATGGTGATTTTAAATATAAATGTCTGTCGTATGGTACGCTCACTCTATCCCTCTCTCCCTCTCTGCTCCTTCCTCTCTCCCTCAGTGTATGTGTATGTTTCTGTCTGTCCATCAATCTGTCTATCTGTCTTGTAGGCATATTTTTCTGTTCAGAAAAGGATTGTTGCAGTGCTTGTGAAAAAAGTTGATTTCATTCACTGCTGGATACTTAGAAAAGTTTTGGATTTTTATACTGATTCCTGGAAGTAAAAATGGACCTATGAAATACAGATGCATATCAAACACACGCTCAGAGCTTTTCTCTTGCTCTCTGAGCAACCAGAACTTTTCTGAATAGCCTGATTATAAGATAAAATCACTGTCTTTTAGTACATTATGATCATGTGTCTGAAGCTTTGTTTTAAGAATCTTTCCAAGTACAAGAAAACAAATGAAGGTGAAATGATACCATTGGTGAACAGGAGCTAGGAAGGCAGTGATGGGAAACCTCAGACCCTGTTATTTGTTGACTTATTGATTGAAGTATAGTTGATTTACAATATTAGTTTCAGGTGTATAACATAGTGATTCAATACTTTTATAGATAATATTCTATTTAAAGTTATTATAAAATATTGGCTATATTCCCTATGCTTTACAAGGATATACTTGTAGCTTATTTTTTTATACATAGTAGCTTGTACCTCTTAATGCCCTAACCTTATCCTGCCCCTCCCCCCACTACACCTCTTTGCACTGGTAACCACTAGTTTGTTCTCTATTTCTGCGAGTCTGTTTCTGTTTTGTTATATTCACTAGTTTGTTATATTTTTTAGATTTCACATATAAGTGATGGCATAGAGTACTTGTCTTTCTTTGTTTAACTTATTTCACTAAGCATAATACCCTCCGGGTCCATCCATATTGTTTCAGAATGCAAGATTTCATTCTTCATAGGGCTCAATAGTATTCCATTGTATGTATATCTTACAACTTCTTTATCCATCTGTCTGTTGACAGACACCTAGGTTGCTTCCGTATCTTGGCTGCTGTAAGTCTTCCTGCTAGGGACATTGGGGTGCATGTATCTTTTCCAATTAAGTGTTTTCATTTTCTTTGGATATATACCCAGGAGTGGAATTGCTGGATCAAGTGGTAGTTCTATTTTGTTTTTTGAGGAACCTCCATACTGTTTTCCATAGTTCAGACCTTGTGATTTAGACATGCCAGTTAGTGGCTAGGTTTGTAGGATTGTCCTTCCTGGAGCTATCCTGTCTACATTATCTACTTTTATGTCTTTTTCCAGTGCTATCAATTTCTTCTGGAAATGGGTGCCCTAGGCTGTAGTTCTTAAAATGTACTCGCCTAAACTCTTTTATCATGGGCTCCTCTTCAGGCCTTAGCCTTCTTTCAAACAACTGTGTTTCTGGCCTTTATGTTCCTGACAGTTGTTGTGGACTCTTGCCCCAGCCAGAATCATCTGGAGAAACTACAGAAACAAACAACTCTGTTTTTAAATTGGCCTTGATCTCCTTGCCAATCCATCTGTTTGCTGCATATCCGAATTCCCCAGCATGGAAGGTCCTTGATTTCTTCTTAGTTTAGTTGTTGGATCTTCTGTGGGGTTGGGGGACCCAAGTTAACAAAGAAAGAGACCTTAGTTTCTTTTTTAGGAAAACATTCTTAGAATTAGTTTTTTCTTCCTAATGCTAATTCATAATAAGTGCCAAAATACAGTGACTCCATTTCAGCAGTTTCGCTGTTAAACCCTGGGCTGCTTTTTGAAACAAATCCTGAATGTATGCATAAAGAAACAAAAAATTTCTGTTGTTTAAGCCAGGCAGTTTGTTGTACTTTGTTACAGTAGCCCTAGCAGACTAATTAGATTTAATTCAGTAACAGATGATCTAATATCCATTTAAAAACCTACTTTACTTTTAGTGTCAGGTGTAGAATCTAGGTTATTTTCTCATGACAATTTATTTCCTGTAGAAAGAATGCAGGGAAAGTCTCGACTATCATTTACAACCTTGCTTGAAAGGTATACAAGTAGATCTTGAAGATTATCTTTAGATCTGTTTTGCAAAATAAGGAAGTACTTGTTAAGTCAGATCTATACAGCAACATGGAAGATGCTTCAAAGGCAGGAGTACAAAACCAAAGTAAATTTTAGCATAGGTTGATAAGTGTGTATATTGGCCCAGGAAGAAATGTAAGCTGGCTGAGCATCAAAACTCCTTTCTTCTTTAATGATGTGCTGGTTTAAAACGCAGTGACCCACTCTCAACTTACAAGACTGACTCACATCCAGACCTCCTGTTTATAGATGCTGCTACGTAGTTTGCTTAGCAACATACTTAATGGGACCACAGGGAATTTGGTTTTCCAGCTAAATGAGTTTGGATTGTTCAAATAAAAGCCAAATTCAGATGGAAAAACAAAAAGAAGAAGAAGAGGAAGAACTAAACCCACAAGTGAAAACCAATCACAGATAATTAGATCATATATCGTATGCAAATAGTTTTTTCAAGGTTTTTTTTTTTTTTGGTAAATCTATATTCATAAATAATTCTCTAACGCTCAGAATTAAGTCTATTTTTACAGAAAGCATATCCAACAGAAAATCAAGTTTTAGATTTCACCGTAAAGGTATTCCTTAAATATGCCTAAATGAATTTACAAAGAAGAAAACTTTAGTTTTCAATAATAGTAAATTTTCCTGGCAGTGTTGAACTTTTTCAGGCAGGCATTTTAAGGGAGGGGGGCTAGGTCATTCTGGAGTGTGCCCTTGAGCTATTAGAAATGATGTTAATATTTGTTCAAGTCTCTCAGTGTGTGTATGTGGTGGGGGGGGCGGTGGGCGGGTGGCAGGGTGCCTGGGCTAGACAAAATCATTTATGGCCAAAGTGCTGTTTTTATAGGCCAAGGTTGAGGCCTAGTTGACAAGAGGGCTCAGAGAATCCTGACTATAGTTTGGTAAAGGAGGGAGTCTTGGGCAAGAGCATGCCAGCATTGGAGCTTGGAGAGCACCCACAATGGGTAAGAAAGAGTATGATAACTCAACATCTAGAATCTTCTGAGCTTCACAGACATGGCTACTATAAAGGGAAAAACAACTTAAAATCAGATGATAAATTAATCCCCATGGAAATTGTGTACTCCTTTAGCTGAGCATATTTGGTGACTCTCATATTTTTACAAAGTTTTATCTGTGCTGTACTCACCAATATTTTAAAATGCCACATTTTCTCTTTTTCATCATGCCAAACTTACTTATCCCGTATGACTGTGTGAAGAGTGTGTGGTTACTTGAGGTCATTGCTTCTCGAGATGATTTTAGGGAAAAATTCCAATACAAGTATAATTAAATCAAAATTCATTAGATTTCTTCAGATGTTCTTCAGGTCTTGGACATTTGTAAAACCCCTTGGAACCAGGTGCATATGTGCATTTAGAGAGATGTACAAGACATAACTGTTAACAAAAAGTTAGCAATCAACAATTTGCTATTTGTAATCAACGAGTGTAAAAATACTAGTGTGTGATCACTGATTTCTTTTGGTTTGTGATCACTGATTTTAGGATACTGATACAAACAGTTTGAGTATGCTGATCCAGAGCCTCAGACAGTCCTTTGGGTGAAAGTTAGATATCTACCAGTTGTTGAACACATACTCATATATTGTGGAGAGTCAGCCTCAGAATTGTATTTAAGGCAATATCCTAATGTAAAACTGAAAAAAAAAAGCTTGTGTCCTTTACTTGAAGTAGAAACATTTTATTTTGTCAAAGTGTCTCAAATATAGATGGGTTGGTGAAAGTACTTACAAGTAAAATGCATGAACTGCTTCTTTGCTACCGAAAGACAATAAACAATTAATTTGATAGAATTAAAAACCCAAAACTTTTTTTTTTTGACATCTAATGTTTATTAAGCTTCTACTGTGTGCCAAGACTTTCTGCATCACCTCAATGGATCGTCTCAATAACTGCATGAGATGAGTACTTTTATTATCCCCATTTAATGGATGAAGAAAGTGGGTTCCAGAGGTGGAAGTAACTTACCAGGAGTCACATAGCTAGTGAGTGGCAGAGGCGGGCAGGGTACCCATATATCTGACTCCCTGACTCCACACCAGTGTGCCATACAGCCTCGGGATGATGCCTCCATTAAAGCAAAGGAAACACAAGCAAGTTCCTGAAAGACATTCTTCTAAAGCACAACAACTATGACAGAATGTTAAATCAAATTCAAAACCATGCAAAGAAAATAAAGCCCTGGTTCTTTCCCCTTACATTTTCTCATCAAAATTCACAATCCCATTATGTGTACTGCTCCCTTTGTTCCAGTTTCTTCTTATAAAGAAGTAAAAACCCAAAACTTTTTAGCTAATGAATATCCTGAAGTCTGTCTACCATATGTTAAGCAAATTTGTATTTATTAAAGTTCATCCATACTATTCACTTGTTTAGAATACTAATTGCTTAGATTGTTGAATTCTTGAGGAATAAGTCCTGAAATGTTTGTGAAATTTGAATATGCCATGATAGGGTATTTAACAATTCATCATTAACAATTATTCCTGAAGGTTTCTTGGTAGGTATCTTTTCCCTTTTCTGGTTTGCTAAGAGTTCTTACCATAACTAGGAGTTGGATTTTATCAAATGCTTTTTCTACATCTGAGATGATTATGATTTTTCTCTTTTAAACCTGTTAATGTGGTGAATGAATGGCATTTATAGATCTTTCAGTGGTAATTTTCTTAAGATTCCTGAAAGCTGAACTTAAGTCGAACAGTAGATATGTTTGTATGTGTCAATGGATTTGCTTTTTAGTATTTTGTTCAGTATATCTATAACTTCATACGTGAGTGAGATGGACGTACTATTTTCTGTTCTCTAGCCATTTTCTGGTTTTGTTGTCAAGATTATGTTGGCTTCATAGAGTTGGGAAATAAATCACTCCATTCTTTCTCCCCTCCCTTTTTTTCCCATTCTCTGGTAAGTATATGATTGAAATGCTTTGTTTATTGAAAGTCTGAAAAGACTTGCATCTAAAGATCTCTGATTCTAGTATACTTATTGTGGAAAGATTTTTTAAGCTAGTAATTCCATTTCTTAGTTCTAAATATATCTGGATTTTCATTTTTATACCTTCTTGAGATTGATTATATTTTTATAAAGATATTTCCATTTCATGCAATTTTTCCAATTTACTGGCATAAAATTCATGGAGGGGATTCCCTGGTGGTCCGGTGGTTGGGGCTCCACGCTTTCACTGCCATGGTCCAGGTTCAGTCCCTGGTCTGGGAATTAAAATCCTGTAAGCCGCACAGCACAGCCAAAAAAATAAAAAGAAAAATTATTCATGGAATTCTTTTAATATATTTTATAGTTCTGTTGTATCTCTGATTATGTTCTCTTTTTAATTCCTAATATTTATTTGCCCTCTTTCTCTTTATCATTTTAATTTTTCACACTCACCAGAAATTTATCTGAGTTATTTTGTTTCTTCAAAGAATTAACTTCAGGCTTATTGATTGCCTGTTTAACCTTTTTTTCTATTTAATTTTTGTTCTTATCTTTATCATTACTTTTCTTCCACTAACTTTATTTTTATTGTATTTTTCATCATCCAAATTCCTAAGTCCCATACTTAGCCCATGAATTTATAGCCTTTATTCTGTCTTAATAAACAAATTAAATGTCTTCACACTTTTAATATATGTGATAATGAGCCAGTTGGTTTATGGATTTTCATTGGTTTTCTTGGCTTATTTATAAGCAAAGTGACTTACCATAGGAGTCTTAAAAGTCTTATGATTTAAGTTTGAGTGTTAGTAAAAACTTCTTTTTGTAAACTTCAGGGGTAGAATATGGAAATTTCAATGGACTATTCTGATATATATAAACCTAAACAGAAATACTGATCAGAGATTTATTAGTGAGGTTTATCATTTTTCCTATATATGATAATTCTGTTGAGCATTTTGTTTTTAACTTTGTAAAATTTTTGAATAACTCTGTAATAATATAACCATAATTATATAACTTCATGAATGTAAGTAATATTTGGTGATATTTAATAATGATTTATTTTGTTTGTGCATATTTATGAGATGAGGAAGAACTTTGCATATCATCATTAGAATTAGAATTTTGAAAACTGAGTGCTTAAATACCCTTTTCAAATCATATTATTCAGTAAGTGAAAACCAAAAGCCTAAAGCTGCATTTTGCAATACGGTATTACTAGCTGTGGAGTACTTGAAGTACAGCCAGTCCAAATCGAGATGTTTTATGTTTAAAATACATGTTGAGTTTTGAAAACTTAGTATGAACAAAATATAAAATATCTCATTAATAAATTTTATATTGATTACATGTTGAAGTGACAATATTTTGTTTATACTGGATCAAATGAAATATATTATCAAAATTAATTTTGTTTCTTTTTACTTTTTTAATGAGGCTATTAAAAAACTTAATATATGGCTCATCTTAATTTCTATTGGGCAGTGCTGGTCTAAGACTTTATTTCTCTGTGTAAACCTCAACGCAAACTAGTGAGGAATTTAGAAACAAAACACAAACCTACTGATTCCCTAAAACATTTCGACGATTTCAAAAAGTAACTTATTTTCTTCTCTTCCTTTTTGTTTAGTGAGTTTAGTTTTGCTGGCTTAATTTGAAGAAGTTATAAAACATCACAATAAAAGCTATTGTTTCCTCAAATAAAGCACATGAACCAGATAAAAGTTTTAAATCGTAAACATTGTAAGCAACAGTATGAACAGAAAATAGTCTTTCTTAATAGAATGCTTCCAGAAATGTTTTAAATTTCAAAATAGGTTTTTTTTTTTTTTTTTTGCGGTACGCGGGCCTCTCACCGCTGCGGCCTCTCCCGCTGCGGAGCACAGGCTCCGGACGCGCAGGCCCAGCGGCCATGGCCCACGGGCCCAGCCGCTCCACGGCATGTGGGATCCTCCCAGACCGGGGTACGATCCTGCGCCCCCTGCACCGGCAGGCGGACTCCCAACCACTGCGCCACCAGGGAAGCCCCAAAATAGTTTTAATTTTAAGCAACCAAGTTTAGAATTTGTAAAGTTACATTATGACACTGAGTGGATTAAGTGTCTAGATATTAAGCACGTATGATAAAAGAGTCTCAATTTAATTTTGGTCGTGCTTATTTCATTGACGTTATACATTTAGGTGGATCCACAAACTATCTTTTGAAGAAAGGTTAAACTAGCTTCTGATTTCAAATTAGATTTTGTGTTATCCATGGACCGAATAGTTTGAAGTGGAGGCTTAGATTCTACTCTACAGAACAATTTCATTGTTTTTTTTGTTTGATAATTCAAGAAATCTGGAATAATCAATTCTATTTAATATCTACATTAACCAAGAGAAACATAGCTATGTGTGGATCTTTGAGAAAATGTGTACATTGGGTGGTTTCTTACCTGTTTAGAAAAGATATCACAGAGTGTTGTATAGCATCTGTGAATGTGGCAATGCCCTGAAATAACTGAAAGCAGTGTGATTTGAAAAATTAGCATTTTTGGATAGAAGTTAAATTTGCATTTCATAGCAGTTTTTCATTCTAAAATTACACTTAGCAATTGTAAAAGCACATAATTACCTTTAAGCTTAATTGCCACTACTTTCTGTATGAAGCGAACAGTGTTTAGTTGTTAGGTGCTATAATGGATTATATTACACAATTAAAAAATCTCACCCTTATGAATTGTGTGTTGACTGTCTGTCATTGGTATTGGGTTTACTTTGAATGCAACACTGTTTGGAGAGTGTGTGTGTGTATCTCTGTATACCTCTATCTATCTATCTATCTCTATATATCTATCGATCATCAGAATACTTTGCAGAGCTGGAAAAACTGGAATGTGTTTTCTTTGACATGAAAAAATGCAGCAATCTTTTTTTATAATTGTCTAATTATGTGCCATAATGCATGTTTGCTTCTTGAATAGTAAAAAGCTAAAATAAAATGTTCATTTTGTAAATAGAATAGGGGACCAGAGAACACTTACAGGCTAGAAAAGTGTAATATAAATTCTGACAAGCAGTGATGACAGTAATGCCTTTTAATGTTGTCATCATTGAAGCCAGATTTTTCCCCTACTTGTCCTACTGTGTAGCAGAATAAATTAATATGTGTTTAATAACCAGTAGTTTCTAGAAGATGTGATTTCTATTAAATTATGTCTTTCTTCTTTTATTGGAACTTAAAATTCTAAAATTGAGTGTTGTTTCAAAAATAGAGGTAGCGTTCTGTCACTTGATAAACTTTTACCTTTTCCCCCTCTTTGTGAAGTGTGTTCTGCCGTGTGGGAAAAATCAATTTTCAGTAATGAGTGCTTAAGATTATTCATAGTAGAGAGAAATTTAAAACAGTTTTCTCCAGGAGATACAGATTTATTGGGTAGAATTCAGCAACACAGATGCTTCTGAGTAATTGTTCAGAATCACAGCATTCTGCCAAAGCCCACTCCTCCAGCTAGAGAAGAGAATCCACATATGAGACAGATTGCATTCTGACCATTCTTACTTATTTCTAAGGATAGCAATTTGTGGTTCTTATCAATAAGAAGTTTTGACATTCAAAGTTCTGTGGACATTAAAATATCCTGCAGGATTATTTTGATTATAGAAGGGTAAATCTGTCAGAGGATAAAAGTCTTATCATATGCATAGTATTTAGTGATGCATGAGAGGAAGAAAATACCTGTTGCATTATTTATAATGAAAAATAAGTGGTTTACATGCTTCTATGATCTGTTATATAAATAATTATAAAATATTAAACTACTTGTACGTGTGAGTCTTTTTATATTTTTAGTGCTATGGGGCTGAATTAGTATAAGACAATGATTTGATATTTTGTTCCATAGTGTATCTGTGACCCATGAGATCAAACCCTTTCAAGGCAAGAAAACATTTTTGTGATTAGAACATCCTATATGTGAAAAATATTTGTCATAATTTGGTATTTTAAACTTAAAACCATAATATTCCACTGCAAGTCTGCTCTTTTTAACCCGAAATGTTCTCCACACTAAATTGGTATTGTACAATTTTTCTAGACAGGAGTTTAGCAATATCATTAAGATTAATATTAACTTCTAGAAATTTATTTTATGGAAATAATCAAAGATGTATACAAAGATTTAGTATACAATAGGGTTTATATTTCATTTATTTATAAATCATAAGCACTTGGAAACAACATAACTTCCAGAAAAAAAGTTATGATTGATTTAAAAAACATAAAGGACTTCTAATGTAATGGATTACTATGTGGTTATTTAATACTGTCCTTTTAAAGATTGCCTGATAATTTTAAAAATGGTACATAATGCTAAGTGAAATAAAATGTTAGCCATAAATATATCCTGTATGGTGTCAATTTTATATGAGAAAAATTGCACCAAATATATCCTAATTATTCAACCTTGATATGGGATTTGTTATCTTGAGGCAATAGGAGCATGCTTAATATTTTCTTGTTTTGACTGATTGTTTTTGAAATTTTGTTTAGATTGATTATGAGTTACTTCTATAATCAGAGTCAGTCACCATAAGTATTATTTCTAAAACCAAAAGCTCTTATAGGTTGTGCTGCTTCCACATTTCATTTTCAGTCACCAGGCAACTGGGCAGCCTTAGCCCTTGATGGTGAAAGCAAGATTCTAGTTCATATTACTGTGAATTTCTTAAAGGTTAGGATCTTGAATTTTAAGTCTCTGCTTCCTCTTTATATTTCATAAAACACATTTATGCCCTATTCTCTTTAGGAGTTATTAATTATTCCCCTACTATATGTCATGTCCTGGGAGGATACAAATAAAAATAAGATAGAACCCTTGAGCCAAAGACTTTTCTTTTCTTATATAATAGCAACAACAACAAAAACATTTAAAAGTGGATAGCCAGCCTATATATATTTCTTTTCCAGATAAATTTATTATAGCTACACCACAGAGAATTGTTACCATCTCTTTTTTTCTCTTTGTAAATAATACAAAAGAAAATAGTGACACACATAGGTAAAAGTTTTTGATGTGAAACGACTATACTTCTAAGGTTAATTATTAATGATGAGCCATCAGGGTACAGGACCTAGGCAAGGTACTTGCTGACTTAATTCCATGAAATATGTGAAGAAATATGAGGATTCCTTATTTGCATGTAAGTGAATTCAACTCCAAACGTGTTAAGTCTCTTGCCTAAAATCACACAGTAAATAGTGATTACACTGGGCTTTGAGCGAAGAATCATCTGACTTTTTTCCTAAATTTACTCCAGTTAGTGCTCATATAGACTTAAAGTTTTAATAGTCCTTCTGGTTTAGATTTTATTCTCATTAAATACAATTGTGAAAGAATCAGCTGTGATGGAGGAGCTCGTACTAGTCTCTCCTTCCTGCCTAAAGGAACCAAAATATAACAGGATAAATAACAAGAAGAACCTGTTTAAAGGCACTAGAGCAAAACTAGGACATCCAAAGTTGTGGAGAAAAGAGCAGGGTAGATGTGTGAGCCCTGCCTTCTCAGCAGCTTTTTGCCCAAGGACATTTGGAAATTCTCATCATAGGGCAGCATGGAGGAATAGAAAACGGTTGCTTGTAGCAGGAAAGGCACTGGTTTTAGAGATCAAAAATTGAAGTAGAGGGTTCTGAAACAGCCAGAACCTACTGGTCCTAGAGAAAAAGCAAAGATAGGGGAAAGCAACCCAGTATTTAGTTTACAATATCTTTTTGAAGTATTTACTTACTTAGTGTGTATATGGAGAGTGAGACTCCCAGAAACTAAGTAGAGCTCATGTTGCTTCATAGGACATAAAAAGTAGATTTTAGGACGAGCAAGGAGGAGTCCTGATTAATACTTCAGAATTTTCATGGAATCCTCTGAAAAGACTTTTCCTTGGGAATAAAGGCAAATCAGAAATATACTAACTTCAAATGGATCCAAGGTAATTTTCTTTTTTTTCTTTTTAACATCTTTATTGGAGTATAATTGCTTTACAATGGTGTGTTAGTTTCTGCTGTATAACAAAGTGAATCAGCTATACATATACATATATCCCCATATATCCTCCATCTTGCGTCTCCCTCCCACCCTCCTTATCCCACCCCTCTAGGTAGACACAAAGCACAAAGCACCATGCTGATCTCCCTGTGCTATGCGGCTGTTTCCTACTAGCTAACCATTTTACATTTGGTAGTGTATATATGTCCATGCCACTCTCTCATTTCGTCCCAGCTTACCCTTCCCCCTCCCCGTGTCCTCAAGTCCATTCTCTGCTTCTGCGTCTTTATTCCTGTCCTTCCCCTAGCGTCTTCAGAAGCTTTTTTTTTTTTTTTTTAGATTCCATATATATGTGTTAGCACACGATATTTGTTTTTCCCTTTCTGACATAACTTCACTCTGTATGACAGATTCTACGTCCACCCACCACACTACAAATAACTCAATTTTGTTTCTTTTTATGGCTGAGTAATATTCCATTGTTTATATGTGCTACATCTTCTTTATCCATTCATCTGTCAGTAGACACTTAGGTTGCTTCCATGTCCTGGCTATTGTAAACAGAGCTGCAATGAACATTGTGGTACATGACTCTTTTTGAACTATGGTTTTCTCAGGGTATATGCCCAGTAGTGGGATTGCTGGGTCATATGGTAGTTCTGTTTTTAGTTTTCTAAGGAACCTCCATACTGTTGGTATCAATTTACATTCCCACTAAGAGTGCAAGAGAGTTCCCTTTTCTCCACAACCCTCTCCAGCATTTGTTGTTTCTAGATTTTTTGATGATGGCCATTCTGACCGGCGTGAGGTGATACCTCGTTGTAGTTTTGATTTGCATTTCTCTAATGATTAGTGATGTTGAGCATCCTTTCATGAGTTCGTTGGCAACCTGTGCATCTTCTTTGAAGAAATGTCTGTTTAGCTCTTCTGCCCATTTTTTGATTGGGTTGTTTGTTTTTTGATATTGAGCTGCATGAGCTTCTTGTAAATTTTGGAGACTAATCCTTTGTCAGTTTCTTCATTCACAAATATGTTCTCCCATTCTGAGGGTTGTCTTTTTGTCTTGTTTATGGTTTCCTTTGCTGTGCAAAAGGTTTGAAGTTTCATTAGGTCCCATTTGTTTATTTTGGTTTTTATTTCCATTACTCTAGGAGGTGGGTCAAAGAGGATCTTGCTGTGAGTTATGTCAAAGAGTGTTCTGCCTATGTTTTCCTCTAAGAGTTTGATAGTGTCTGGCCTTACATTTAGGTCTTTATTCCATTTTGAGTATATTTTTGTGTATGGCTTTAGGGAGTGTTCTAATTTCATTCTTTTACATGTAGCTGTCCATTTTTTCCAGCACCACTTATTGAAGAGGCTAACTTTTCTCCATTCTATATTCTTGCCTCCTTTATCAAAAATAAGGTGACCATATGTGTGTGGGTTTATCTCTGGGCTTTCTGTCCTGTTCCATTGATCTATATTTCTGTTTCTGTGTCAGTACCATACTGTCTTGATTACTGTAGCTTTGTAGTATAGTCAGAAGCCCAGGAGCCTGATTCCTCCAGCTCCGTTTTTTGTTCTCAAGATTGTTTTGGCTATTCAGGGTCTTTTGTGTTTCCATACAAATTGTGAAATTTTTTGTTGTAGTTCTGTGAAAAATGCCATTGGTAGTTTGTTAGGGATTGCATTGAATCTGTAGATTGCTTTGGGTAGTATAGTCGTTTTCACAATGTTGGTTTTTCCAATCCAAGAATATGGTATATCTCTCCACCTGTTTGTATCTTCTTTCATCAGTGTCTTATAATTTTCTGCATAGAGGTCTTTTGTCTCCTTAGGTAGGTTTATTCCTAGGTATTTTATTCTTTTTGTTGCAATGGTAAATGTGAGTGTATCCTTAATTTCTCTTTCAGATTTTTTCATCATTAGTGTATAGGAATGCAAGATATTTCTGTGCATTAATTTTATATCCTGCTACTTTACCAAATTCATTGATCAACTCTAGTAATTCTCTGGTAGTGTCTTTAGGATTCTCTATGTATAGTATCATGTCATCTGCAAACAGTGACAGTTTTACTTCTTTTCCAATTTGGATTCCTTTTATTTCTTTTTCTTTGGTTGCTGTGGCTAAAACTTCCAAAATTATGTTGAATAATAGTGGTGAGAGGGGGCAACTTTGTCTAGTTCCTGATCTTAGTGGAAATGGTTTCAGTTTTTCACCGTTGAGAACGATGTTGGCTGTGTCATATATGGCCTTTATTATGTTGAGGTAAGTTCCCTCTATGTGTACTTTCTGGAGGGTTTTTATCAAAAATGGGTGTTGAATTTTGTCACAAGCTTTTTCTGCATCTCTTGAGATGATCATATTTTTTTTCTCCTTCAAATTGTTAATATGGTTTATCACATTGATTGATTTGCGTATATTGAAGGATCCTTGCATTCCTGTGATAAACCCCACTTGATCATGGTGTATGATCCTTTTGATGTGCTGTTGGATTCTGTTTGCTAGTATTTTGTTGAGGATTTTTGCATCTGTGTTCATCAGTGATATTGGCCTGTAGTTTTCTTTTTTTGTGACATCTTTGTCTGGTATTGGTATCAGAGTGATGGTGGCCTCATAGAATGAGTTTGGGAGTGTTCCTCCCTCTGCTATATTTCGGAAGAGTTTGAGAAGGATAGGTTTTAGCTCTTCTCTAAATGTTTGATAGAATTTGCCTGTGAAACCATCTATCTTGGGCTTTTCTTTGTTGGAAGATTTTTAATCACAGTCTCTGTTTCACTGCTGTGATTGGTCTGTTTATATTTTCTATTTCTTCGTGGTTCAGTCTCAGAAGGTTGTACTTTTCTAAGAATTTGTCCGTTTCTTCCAGGTTGTCCATTTTATTGGCATATAGTTGCTTGTAGTAATCTCTCATGATCCTTTGTATATCTGCAGTGTCAGTTGTTCGTTCTCCTTTTTCATTTCTAGTTCTATTGATTTGAGTCTACTCCCTTTTCTTCTTGATGAGTCTGGCTAATGGTTTATCAAGTTTATTTATCTTCTCAAAGAACCAGCTGTTAGTATTATTGATATTTGCTATTGTTTCCTTCATTTCTTTTTCATTTATTTCTGTTCTGATCTTTATGATTTCTTTCCTTCTGCTACCTTTGGGGATTTTTTGTTCTTCTTTCTCTAGTTGCTTTAGGTATAAGGTTAGGTTGTTTATTTGAGATGTTTCTTGTTTCTTGAGGTAGGATTGTATTGCTGTAAACTCCCCCTCTTAGAACTGCTTTTGCTGTATGCCATAGGATTTGGGTCGTTGTGTTTTCATTGTCATTTGTTTCTAGGTATTTTTTGACTTCCTCTTTGATTTCTTCAGTGATCTCTTGGTTATTTAGTAGTGTATTCTTTAGCCTCCATGTCTTTGTGTTTTTTTACGTTTTTTTCCCTGTAATTGATTTCTAATCTCATAGTGTTGTGGTTGGAAAAGATACTTGATAATGATTTCAATATTCTTAACTTTACCAAGGCTTGATTTGTGACCCAAGATATGATCTATCCTGGACAGTGTTCCATGAGCATTTGAGAAGAAAGTGTAATCTGCTGTTTTTGGATGGAATGTCCTATAAATATCAATTAAGTCCATTGTGTTTAATGTATCGTTTTAAGCTTCTATTTCCTTATTTATTTTCACTTTGGATGATCTGTCCATTGGTGAAAGTGGGGTGTTAAAGTCCCTTACTATGGTTGTATTACTGTCGATTTCCTCTTTTATGATTGTTTGCCTTTGCCTTTGTATTGAGGTGCTCCTATGTTGGGTGCATAAGTATTTACAATTGTTATATCTTCTCTTTGGATTGATCCATTGATCATTATGTAGTGCCCTTTTTTGTCTCTTGTAACAGTTTTTATTTCAAAGTATATTTTGTCTGATATGAGAATTGCTACTCCAGTTTTCTTTTGATTTACATTTGCATGGAATATCTTTTTCCATCCCCTTACTTTCAGTCTGTATGTGTCCCTAGGTCTGAAATGGGTCTCTTGTAGACAGCATATATACGGGTCTTGTTTTTGTATCCATTCAGCCCATCTGTGTCTTTTGGTTGGTCCATTTAATTCATTTACATTTAAGGTAGTTATTGATATTTATGTTCCTATTACCATTTTCTTAATTGTTTTGTGTTTGTTATTGTAAAACAGATAATTTCCTTCTCTTGTGTTTCCTGCCTAGAGAAGTTCTTTTAGCATTTGTTGTAGAGCTTGCTTGGTGGTGCTGAATTCTCTTAGCTTTTGCTTGACTGTAAAGGTTTTAATTTCTCGGTCGAATCTGAATGATATCCTTGCTGGGTAAAGTGATATTGGTTGTAAGTTTTTCCCTTTCATCACTTTAAATATGTCCTGCCAGTCCCTTCTGACTTTCAGAGTTTATGCTGAATGATCAGCTGTTAACCTTATGGGGATTCTCTTGTATGTTAACTGTTGCTTTTCACTTGCTCCTTTTAATATTTTTTCTTTGTATTTAATTTTTGATAGTTTGATTAATATATGTCTTGACATGTTTCTCCTTGGATTTATCCTGTATGGGACTCTCTGCGCTTCCTGTACTTGATTGACTATTTCCTTCTCCATATTAGGGAAGTTGTCAACTATAATCTCTTCAAATATTTTCTCAGTCCCTTTATTTTTCTCTTCTTCTTCTCGGACCCCTATAATTCGAATTTTGGTGTGTTTAATGTTGTCCCAGAGGACTCTGAGTCTGTCCTCTGTTCTCTTTATTCTTTTTTCTTTATTCTGCTCTGTGGTAGTTATTTCCACTATTTTATCTTCCAGGTCACTAATCTGTTCTTCTGCCTCAGTTATTCTGCTGTTGATTCCTTGTAGAGGATTTTAATTTTATTTATTGTGTTGTTCATCATTGTTTGTTTATTCTTCAGGTCTTCTAGGTCCTTGTTAAATGTTTCTTGAATTTTCTCCATTCTATTTCTAAGATTTTGGATCATCTTTACTATCTTTGCTCTGAATTCTTTTTCAGGTAGACCACCTATTTCCTGTTCATTTGCTTGGTCTGGTGGGTTTTTACCTTGTTCCTTCATCTGCTTTGTGTTTCTCGGTCTTTTCATTATGCTTAACTTACTGTGTTTGAGGTCACCATTTCACAGGCTGAAGGTTCGTAGTTCCAGTTTTTGGTGTCTGCTCCCAGTGGCTAAGGTTGGTTCAGTGGGTTGTGTAGGCTTCCTGGTCGAGGGGTCTAATGCCTTTGTTCTTGTTGATGAGGCTGTATCTTGTCTTTCTGATGTGCAGGACCGCATCCAGTGGTGTGTTTTGGGGTGTCTCTGACCTTGTTATGATTTTTAGGCAGGCTCTCTGCTAATCAGTGGATTTGTGTTTCTGTCTTGCTAGTTGTTTGGCATAGAGTATCCAGCACTGTAGCTTGCTGGTCGTTTAATGATGCTGGGTCTTAGCATTGAGATGGAGATCTTTGGGAGAGCTTTCACTGTTTGATATTATGTGGGGCCGGGAGGTCTCTAGTGGACCAATGTCCTGAACTCGGCTCTCGCACCTCAGAGGCTTAGGCCTGACACCTGGCCAGAGCACCAAGACCCTGTCAGCCACACACTAGAAGAAAAGCAAGAAAAAGAAAGAAAGAAAGAAAGAAAGAAAGAAAGAAAGAAGGAAAATAAATTAATTAATTAAATAAGATAAAATAATTAAAATAGAAAAAAGTTATTAAAAATAAAAAAGTATTTAAAAAAGAGAGAGAAGAGAGCAGCGAAACCAAAAAACAAATCCACCAATTATAACAAACATAAAAACTATACTAAAAATACCCCAAAAAACGGACAGTCAGAACTCTTGGACTAATGGCAAAAGTAAAGCTATACAGACAAAATCACAAAGAAGCATACACATACACACTCACAAAAAGAGAAAAAGGAAGCAAAAATATATATATATAAAACAAAAAACGGAAGAGAGCAACCAAATCAATAAACAAACCTACCAATGATAATAAGCTCTAAATAGTAAACTGAGATAAACGTAAAACCGGAAACAAATTAGATGCAGAAAGCAAACCCCAAGTCTACAGTTAATACCAGAGTCCATCGCCTCAATTTTGGGATGATTCGTTGTCTATTCAGGTATTCCACAGGTGCAGGGTATGTCAGGTTGATTATGGAGATTTAATACGTTGCTCCTGAGGCTATTGGGAGAAATTTCCCTTTCTCTTCTTTGTTCGCACAGCTCCTGGGGTTCAGCTTTGGATTTCGCCCCACCTCTGTGTGTAGGTCACCTGTGGGCATCCAGGTAGGGCATCCAGGTACGTCTGGAGTTTCTTGCCTTTTGGGAAGTCTGAGGTCTTCTGCCAGTGTTCAGTAGGTGTTCTGTAGGAGTCTTTCCACATGTAGATGTACTTTTGTTGTATTTATAGGGTGGAAGGTGATCGCCATGTCTTACTCCTCCGTCATCTTGAAATCACGCCCCCTCCAAGGTAATTTTCAGTCTTCTATCTACTTGCCAGAAAAAATATCATATCTTCTTTTTAGGGAGATAATATCACACAGAGTCTTTATAGTTTTTATGTTTACTTTCTAGCATTCTTTGGAAAATTACCAGTAATGCCCAGGAAATATGGTGAAAACGGATAATGCAATAGCAAAGGATGATCCTGATGTTAGAACGGTCAAACACAGACTTTAAAATAACTCTTGTTAATGTGATAAGAAAATAGATGAAAATATTGACTATGTCAGCAGAAAGCTGGACTCTATAAAAGCCATAAAATGCAAATTTTACAACTAAAATATATAAGTAAGAAATATTTACGTTGAGCGCAAAGGGAAACAAGTTTAGATAATACAAATAAGAAATACAAATAAGATATAAAGGACATGGTAAAAAGATTGAATAATCGTATATTTAGAGTTCCAAATGGGGAGGAAAGAGACAATGTGACAGAAGAAATATTTGAAAAGGTACTGGCTGCACATTTTTTCAAACTAATGAAAGATACCAAGCTAGAGATCAGGAAAGGTTTCTGAATAGCCAACAGAATAATTAATTCCTAGACACATCCTAGTAAAACTGTTGAAATTCAAAGTCCAACAAAATAAAACAAAACACCTTAAAAGCAGCCATAGTGAAAAAGCCGTATTTTACCTTCAGTAGAGCAATAATGAGACTGTTAGTTGGCACTTCAACAGAAAAATGGAGGCCATGCCATGACAATGGAATGACAACTTTAATGTGCTGATAGGGGTAAAATATAGTTGCAAATAAAACCTGTGAGAAATTTTTTCTAGTAGACCAGTGCTTAAAGAAATATTAAGGCAGTTTGTGAGCAGAAGGGAAATCATTCCTGAAAGAAACACAGTAATATGGAAGAAAGGACAGCATAAAAAATATTAACAAAATTAATGTTTATAAAAACAATAATTGTGTGTCCTGGGTTTTAAAATATATTGTAACAACTAAAGGCAAAAGAAAATTAACAGTATTAAAATGTTGTGAATTTTTTTTTTAATATTCTAGGAAATGGTGAAATCACTAATTTGGATTAAACTCTAATAGTGTCACTAATGTATGTTGTAATCCCTAAAGTAATATTGAAAGGATTTAAAAAATGTATTAATAACAAGCAAGTAGATGTAAATAATAATATAATTAAAAATACATAATCCAAAGAAAATAAGGAAGGAGAAAGGAAAGAGTGATAAATAGAAAAAAATAGTAAAATGGTTGACTTAATTCATAATTAAATTTGTTAAAAGTAATCTAACAGAGACAGAGATTGTCTAGATTAAAATTAAAAGAATTATTTGCTGCTAACTCAGAGATATTACTTAAATTATAAAGACACAGAGTTTGAAAGTGAAAGGATGGAAAATGATATCTGATGTAGCTGTAATATTTAAAATGTAGCCCTTAAGGGAAGTATTACTGGATATTTCATAATAATAAAGATCAATTCAAGAAGATACAAAAATTCTAAATTTGTATGTACCTAATTATAAAATCTCAAATGAGATAAAGCATAATTTTACAGAGCTAAAATGAGAAATCTAAAAAAAACCCCTACAATCATGGGAGATTTAAACACAGCTTTCACAGTAAGACAGTTAACAAACAATAATAGAGAAGATTTGAAAAATACAATTAACAAGGTTAAATCAATACACACATTACAGTCAGCACCTGGTAACTGTAGAATGTATATCTTATAAAGTTCACATGGAACTTTTAGTAACATAGACCATATACTGGGTCAGAAAACAAATTTCAATAAATATAAAAGAACTGAAATTATACAGAATATGTACACTGAGTATGGTGGAATCATGCTAAAATTCTAGAACAAAAAGGTAACTAAAATATGTCCTACTTTTTGGAAATTTAACAATACAGATCTCAATATCCCTCAGTCAAAGAATAAGCTATAATACAAATTATGAAATATTTTTAATTGAATGAGAATTAAGATAATTCTCATTATCTTAATTATAAGAATTAAGGTAAAAAATCTAACAAAAGGCTTGAAAGGAAACTTACATAAATAGAATGATATACTATGTGTTTATGGATTGTGTCAATGTCAGTGCTGCAAACTGACTATAGATTCACTGCAATCCCAATTAAAAATCTAGTAGGGCCCCGGCGGGTGAGCACACGAGCCTCTCGGGCTGGTGAGCGCCGGTCGGCGCCGATCCTCTGTGCGGGAATCTCTCCGCTTTGCCCTCCGCGCCCCTGTTGCTGTGCTGTCCTCCGCGGCTCCGAAGCTCCCCGCTCCGCCTCCCGCAATCTCTGCCCACGAAGGGGCTCCTAGTGTGTGGAGAGCTTTCCTCCTTCACGGCTCCCTCCCACTGGTGCAGGAACTTAATGTCAAATCTCTCAAAACAACTGAGAGGAAAATATCTCATATTATGTCTTAATGTCAAATCTCTCAAAACAACTGAGAGGAAAATATCTTATATTATGTTAGAGGTAAGACAAAAATAATATAATTAAATTTTCTCATGTTTTTAAGAAAAGAATCCACTACTGCCCAGTTAGTTTTATGATTCTTTCAAGGTCACACAATCGATATAGCTGGCTTAGAAACAGAGCCAAAGTTTCCTTAATTGCGCTGTTGTTTTTTCCTAAAAAATAGTCATTATAGGTGCTGTTGGGCTGTGAGGAATAAAAAAGAATCCAGGCAGAAAATTACCCTACAATATTGTGAAAATGGCAGATACTTCCTCCTTTTTTAGGTTGATATGGTCAACCTAAGAAATATGAAGCGACTTCTCAAAGAGAAAGCATACTCTGAAGTACATATCATTTTTTTCTGGCCTGAAATAAAATATTCATAGCAGCAGTGAAGTAGTCAGGTTTATACGATATGATCCCATGTCCACACAAAGCTGATTTGCCTGGACACCTGTCCCAGAAAGAGCAAACATATTCTTTCCCCCAGCTTCGCTCAACGACCAGCAAGCTACAGTGCTGGACAACCTATGCCAACCATATAGCAAAACAGGAACACAACCCCACCCACTAGCAGAGAGGCTGCCTAAAATCATAATAAGTCCACAGACACCCCAAAACACACCACCAGACGTGGACCTGCCCACTAGAGAGACAAGATCTAGCCTCATACACCACAACACAGCCACTAGTCCCCTCCACCAGGAAGCCTACACAACGCACTGAACCAACCTTAGCCACTGGAGACAGACATCAAAAACAACGGGAGCTACGAACTTGCAGCCTGCAAAAAGGTGAACCCAATCACAGTAAGATAAGCAAAATGAGAAGACAGAAAAACACACAGCAGATGAAGGAGCAGGATAAAAACCCACCAGACCTAACAAATGAAGAGGAAATAGGCAGTCTACCTGAAAAAGAGTTCAGAATAATGATAGTAAAGATGATCCAAAATCTTGGAAATAGAATGGACAAAATGCAAGAAGCAGTTAACAAGGACCTAGAAGAAATAAAGATGAAACAGACAATGATGAACAACACAATAAATGAAATGAAAAATACTCTAGATGGGATCAATAGCAGAATAAATGAGGCAGAAGAACGGATAAGTGACCTGGAAGATAAAATAGTGGAAATAACTACTGCAGAGCAGAATAAAGAAAAAAGAATGAAAAGAACTGAGGACAGTCTCAGAGACCTCTGGGACAACATTAAACGCACCAACATTCGAATTATAGGGGTTCCAGAAGAAGAAGAGAAAAAGAAAGGGACTGAGAAAATATTTGAAGAGATTATAGTTGAAAACTTCCCTAATATGGGAAAGGAAATCGTTAATCAAGTCCAGGAAGCACAGAGAGTCCCATACAGGATAAATTCAAGGAGAAATACGCCAAGACACATATTAATCAAACTGTCAAAAACTAAATACAAAGAAAGCATATTAAAAGCAGCAAGGGAAAAACAACAAATAACACACAAGGGAATCCCCATAAGGTTAACAGCTGATCTCTCAGCAGAAACTCTACAAGCCAGAAGGGAGTGGCAGGACATACTGAAAGTGATGAAGGAGAAAAACCTGCAACCAAGATTACTCTACCCAGCAAGGATCTCATTCAGATTTGATGGAGAAATTAAAACCTTTACAGACAAGCAAAAGCTGAGAGAGTTCAGCACCACCAAACCAGCTTTACAACAAATGCTAAAGGAACTTCTCTAGACAAAAACACAAGAGAAGGAAAAGTCCTATAATAACGAACCCAAAACAATTTAGAAAATGGGAATAGGAACATACATATCGATAATTACCTTAAATGTAAATGGACTAAATGCTCCCACCAAAAGACACAGATTGGCTGAATGGATACAAAAACAAGACCCATATATATGCTGTCTACAAGAGACCCACTTCAGACCTAGAGACACATACAGACTGAAAGTAAGGGGATGGAAAAAGATATTCCATGCAAATGGAAACCAAAAGAAAGCTGGAGTAGCAATTCTCATATCAGACAAAATAGACTTTAAAATAAGGACTATCAGAAGAGACAAAGAAGGACACTACATAATGATTAAGGGATCGATCCAAGAAGAAGATATAACAATTGTAAATATTTATGCACCCAACATAGGAGCACCTCAATACATAAGGCAAAAACTAGCAGCCATAAAAGGGGAAATCGACAGTAACACATTCATAGTAGGGGACTTCAACACCCCACTTTCACCAATGGACAGATCATCCAAAATGAAAATAAATAAGGAAACACAAGCTTTAAATGATACATTAAACAGGATGGACTTAATTGATATTTATAGGACACTCCATCCAAAAACAACAGAATACACATTTTTCTCAAGTGCTCATGGAACATTCTCCAGGATAGATCATATCTTGGGTCACAAATCAAGCCTTGGTAAATTTAAGAAAATTGAAATTATATCAAGTATCTTTTCCGACCACAACGCCATGAGATTAGATATCAATTATAGGAAAAGAGCAGTAAAAAATACAAACACATGGAGGCTAAACAATACACTACTTAGTAACGAAGTGATCACTGAAGAAATCAAAGAGGAAATTAAAAAATACCTAGAAACAAATGACAATGGAGATACAACGACCCAAAACCTATGGGATGCAGCAAAAGCAGTTCTAAGAGGGAAGTTTATAGCAATACAAGCCCACCTTAAGAAGCAGGAAACATCTCGAATAAACAACCTAACCTTGCACCTCAAGCAATTAGAGAAAGAAGAACAAAAAAACCCCAGAGTTAGCAGAAGGAAAGAAATCATAAAAATCAGATCAGAAATAAATGAAAAAGAAATGAAGGAAACAATAGCAAAGATCAATAAAACTAAAAGCTGGTTCTTTGAGAAGATTAACAAAATTGATAAACCATTAGCCAGACTCATCAAGAAAATAAGGGAGAAGACTCAAATCAATAGAATCAGAAATGAAAAAGGAGAAGTAACAACTGACACTGCAGAAATACAAAAAATCATGAGGGATTACTACAAGCAACTCTATGCCAATAAAATGGACAATCTGGAAGAAATGGACAAATTCTTAGAAATGCACAAACTGCCAAGACTGAATCAGGAAGAAATAGAAAATATGAACAGACCAATCACAAACACTGAAATTGAAACTGTGATTAAAAATCTTCCAACAAACAAAAGCCCAGGACCAGATGGCTTCACAGGCGAATTCTATCAAACATTTAGAGAAGAGCTAACACCTATTCTTCTCAAACTCTTCCAAAATATAGCAGAGGGAGGAACACTCCCAAACTCATTCTACGAGGCCACCATCACCTTGATACCAAAACCAGACAAGGATGTCACAAAGAAAGAAAACTACAGGCCAATATCACTGATGAACATAGATGCAAAAATCCTCAACAAAATACTAGCAAACAGAATCCAACAGCACATTAAAAGGATCATACACCATGATCAAGTGGGGTTTATTCCAGGAATGCAAGGATTCTTCAATATACGCAAATCTATCAATGTGATTAACCATATTAACAAATTGAAGGAGAAAAACCATATGATCATCTCAATAGATGCAGAGAAAGCTTTTGACAAAATTCAACACCCATTTATGATAAAAACCCTGCAGAAAGTAGGTGTAGAGGGAACTTTCCTCAATATAATAAAGGCCGTATATGACAAGCCCACAGCCAACATCATCCTCAATGGCGAAAAACTGAAAGCATTTCCACTAAGGTCAGGAACAAGACAAGGTTGCCCACTCTCACCACTCTTATTCAACATAGTTTTGGAAGTTTTAGCCACAGCAATCAGAGAAGAAAAGGAAATAAAAGGAATCCAAATCGGAAAAGAAGAAGTAAAGCTGTCACTGTTTGCAGATGACATGATACTATACATAGAGAATCCTAAAGATGCTACCAGAAAACTACTAGAGCTAATCAATGAATTTGGTAAAGTAGCAGGATACAAAATTAATGCACAGAAATCTCTGGCATTCCTATATACTAATGATGAAAAATCTGAAAGTGAAATCAAGAAAACACTCCCATTTACCATTGCAACAAAAAGAATAAAATATCTAGGAATAAACCTACCTAAGGAGACAAAAGACCTGTATGCAGAAAATTATAAGACACTGATGAAAGAAATTAAAGATGATACAAACAGATGGAGAGATATACCATGTTCTTGGATTGGAAGAATCAACATTGTGAAAATGACTCTACTTCCCAAAGCAATCTATAGATTCAATGCAATCCCTATCAAACTACCACTGGCATTTTTCACAGAACTAGAACAAAAAATTTCACAATTTGTATGGAAACACAAAAGACCCCGAATAGCCAAAGCAATCTTGAGAACAAAAAATGGAGCTGGAGGAATCAGGCTGCCTGACTTCAGACTATACTACAAAGCTACAGTAATCAAGACAGTATGGTACTGGCACAAAAACAGAAAGATAGATCAATGGAATAGGATAGAAAGCCCAGAGATAAACCCATGCACATATGGTCACCTTATCTTTGATAAAGGTGGCAGGAATATACAGTGGAGAAAGGACAGCCTCTTCAATAAGTGGTGCTGGGAAAATTGGATAGGTACATGTAAAAGTATGAGATTAGATCACTCCCTAACACCATACACAAAAATAAGCTCAAAATGGATTAAAGACCTAAATGTAAGGCCAGAAACTATCAAACTCTTAGAGGAAAACATAGGCAGAACACTCTATGACATAAATCACAGCAAGATCCTTCTTGACCCATCTCCTAGAGTAATGGAGATAAAAACAAAAATAAACAAATGGGACCTAATGAAACTTCAAAGCTTTTGCACAGCAAAGGAAACCATAAACAAGACCAAAAGACAGCCCTCAGAATGGGAGAAAATATTTGCAAATGAATCAACTGACAAAGGATTAATCTCTAAAATTTACAGGCAGCTCATGCAGCTCAATAACAAAAAAATAAACAACCCAATCCAAAAATGGGCAGAAGACCTAAATAGACATTTCTCCAAAGAAGATATACAGACTGCCAACAAACACATGAAAGAATGCTCAACATCATTAATCATTAGAGAAATGCAAATCAAAACTACAATGAGATATCATCTCACACCAGTCAGAATGGCCATCATCAAAAAATCTAGAAACAATAAATGCTGGAGAGGGTGTGGAGAAAAGGGAACACTCTTGCACTGCTGGTGGGAATGTGAATTGGTTCAGCCACTATGGAGAACAGTATGGAGGTTCCTTAAAAAACTACAAATAGAACTACCATATGACCCAGCAATCCCACTACTAGGTATATACCCTGAGGAAACCAGAATTCAGAAAGAGTCATGTACCAAAATGTTCATTGCAGCTCTATTTACAATAGCCCGGAGATGGAAACAACCTAAGTGCCCGCCGTCGGATGAATGGATAAAGAAGATGTGGCACATATATACAATGGAATATTACTCAGCCATAAAAAGGAATGAAATTGAGCTATTTGTAATGAGGTGGATAGATCTAGAGTCTGTCATACGGAGTGAAGTAAGTCAGAAAGAGAAGGACAAATACCGTATGCTAACACATATATATGGAATTTAAGAAAAAAAAATGTTATGAAGAACCTAGGGGTAAAACAGGAATAAAGACAGAGACCTACTGGAGAACAGACTTGAGGATATGGGGAGGGGGAAGGGTAAGCTGTGACAAAGCGAGCGAGAGGCATGTACATATATACACTACCAAACGTAAGGTAGATAGCTAGTGGGAAGCAGCCGCATAGCACAGGGAGATCAGCTTGGTGCTTTGTGACCGCCTGGAGGGGTGGGAAAAGGAGGGTGGGAGGGAGGGAGATGAAAGAGGGGAGAGATATGGGAACATATATATATGTATAACTGACTCACTCTGTTATAAAGCAGAAACTAACACACCATTGTAAAGCAATTATACCCCAATAAAGATGTTAAAAAAAAACAAAACAAAACAAGAAAAAAACCAAAAGAAGGAAGGCACGCTTCATAAGAGGAAAAAAAAAAAAAAAAAATCTAGTAGGGATTTATGGGGAAGCTGACACACTGATTCTACAATGCAAATGGAAATGCAAGTGTCAAGAATAACTAGGTCAGGCTTGAAGAAGATAAGAAAGTGGGTGGATTAATATTACCAGATACCAAAACTTTATATAATGTTGCAGTAATAGAATGTAATAGTGGTTTAAGTATGAAAAAAGCGATCAGTGGAGCAGAATAAAACGTCCAGAAATAGACCCATTCATTTGTGATCATCTGATTTATTGACAAAGTATCACTGAAATACAGTGTGGGGAAAAATAATGGAAATGTGTGCCACAGAATTATGTATATCTGAAACGAACTCAAATCTAGGATAAAGAACTCCTACTAATCCATGAGAAAAACATAATATAATGAAAATGGGAGAAATAAGTAGACAGTCTACAAAGAAGCTAATCTAATGGTCAATTAACATATGAAAAGGTAATCAGCAATTTAGTTCTCAGGAAAATGTAACTTAAAGCTAAGAGAGACCCCTAATTCCCACCTGAATGGCCTAATATTAAAAAATAGAGTAACCGAAAGTTATCAAGTGTTAGAAATGGAAGCTATGGAACAACTAGAACTTTTAAGCTGCTGACAGCAATGTAGGTTGGTATAACTGCTTTGGAAAACTGTTGGTGTTGTGTTTTAAAACTGAACTTAAACATTCCCTATGACCAAACTATTCCACTCTTAGATATATGCCCAACAGAAAAATGTATGTAAGCACACCAAAAAGTCTGTATGAGAGTGTTCATAAACAACATTATTTTAAATATCCCACAGCTGTAAACAACTGAACTTACTGTTAAGAATAGAACTGATAAATGAATTGGGAATATAAATTTAAACTTTATAGATCAATTAAAAGGAATAAACTATTACAACCCCAGCAACATATATAAATTTCACAGAGCAAAAGACGTCAGAAACAAAAAGAGTATATATCACATATTTCCATTTACATGTGTTCAAAGACAAAGTTAATTTGGGATGTTAGAAGTAGAAATTTTTGTTACCTTAGAAGTGGGGTAATGACTGAGATGGGGCATACACCTCCTGGTGTCAGCAAATGTGTCCCCTTCATGAAAATCCATCCAAGCTGTGTTAAAATTTGTGCATTTTATAGTATTTATGTTATGCAACAATGAAAGGCTTTAAAAAGTATATATTATTTTAGTTCAGTGGAAAACATGCATTGTGATGGAAAATAATATACAATTATATACATACAGACCAAGAGACAGGATATGAGCACAAGGCTTTCTAGTGAAACAATTTTTATTGAACACTTGTCCCTTCAGGTTAATTAGGGATTGGTTGGAAGAGATGATAGTTTCTCACTGTCGTGAGAAAGTCCCAATTTATTTAGCCAAAGTTATAGGACTTCACAGAAAGATAATGCCTACCTAGAACAGGTCTAAACACTGTTTCTTTTAGAGTGGATATTCCTTAGCCCCTTAGTTTCTTAGTGGACACACAGTTGCCAATGACATTGTACCATTAGGCAGAGCTAGCCAGAGTTGAAGGTTATGATCCAGCTTTGCAACTGCCCTTTTATCCTCAGGGCTTGTGTCACCAACCCCAAAGAAAGGGCGTATACTGATATCTGCTTCTGCACAAGAAACTATCACAAACTTTGGAGTCTTCTGTTTCTTGAAACAAATTCAGAAGACCATATTCATCCTGACCCCGGAGGAGAAGGCAGAATTGTTGCCCACACACTTCTGAATATATCTCTTCCCCCAGCACAGTTTTAATGATGACTAATTTATAGTGATTTTTACATCCTGACAGTGTCCTAAGTGAACTGTAAACTAAAGCTGCTACTAAGGGGTTTATTGATTATCCCTAGTTCACAACAATTAGAATTCAGAGAATGAGGGTCTGTATTCCAGTTAAAATTCCTTTTTGTAAATATTACCTGTATTGGCCCAGCATCACCATTTTTGTCCTTTGTGAAATTAATTTGTAGGTCAGATCCAACAACCAGAATGATAAAAAGGGATTCCCACCACCGCCCCCCCCCCATGTTGAAGTGTGGACTTTCTTGGTGTTGTTTTTCTTACTGTACTTTAAAAACAAAATTCTATTGTAATTGTTAATGAAGTACTTATAATCCTCACTCACTGGGCAAAAACTATATATATATATATATATATATATATATATATATATATACACACACGGTAGATAATAATGCTAATGCCTATCTATCTACTGTGATTTATCTTTCTAACATAACTTTAAAAATCTCAGTGAGAAAAAAGCCAGCCAGCCAGTCAGTCCAGGATAAATCAGGAAAGATAAGGCAGAAGGGTTTTAGAAATATCCATTAAAGATATTGTAGATAGTTTTAATTTCATTTTTCATATTTTTTAGCCAACTATTGAATATAACACTGTGGCACAAGACGGCATATGCGTCTTTAATTTTAATAGACCAAGAAACAAGATTAAGTAATGAATGAATCTTTGTACTGTGAAATTAGTGGGAATTCTTTTCTTTTTCATAAAAAGCAAAAAGCAGTGATACATCAGAGCCTTGTTAGTATGGATCTGACTGAGAGAATAATTTGATGAAATGTGAAGACTATCTGCAGTGTAGTTTCTAGTCCAAAGAATTTGAATAAGTGTTATGAAATATGAATTTGTTTCTGCTTCATCTAACTAGATTTGGTACAATGGGGTGTGCAGTTAGGGAGAAAAAGTCTCTGGTATTTCATAAGGCAATAATTCACGCTGAATGGTTATGAGCAGTCATTCAATGAAAAATTGATTTTTATAGTGTCCGAGACTTGGTAACTTTTGGAGATTTGTGTGCTTATTTTGCAAGTACCATAAAGAAAATATATAGTTCTCATTAAAAGGTGAATACATTTTTTTCCTGTATTTGATAGATATTTGTTAAAAGTTCGAACATTTTTCTTTTGCAATTTTATATATTCTTACTATGTTTCTAAGAAGAGTGTAGGTAAAGAGAAATAACATGGCTCCAGAGTTTACTCTTTTCTCTTAGTCATGAGTGGATTTATAAATAAACTGGCTGATTTCCATCCTTAGCAAGAGAAGCTAGTTATAGTTTAGTTTATATTTCAAATCAAGACATCCTTTAGCAGTTGAAAAGATTACCAAGTGCAGGTTACTCATCAGAACGTAAGACTATTTATTGTGTGTTGTTGGAAATCAAACTGCAGCACTAATTCTACATAGTAGCATAGTGTTTATCGTTAGAGGATGTCACAGTCTGTAAAACAAATAATTTACCTTTAATAGGTATAATGCCGCACGTTGACATTTTAATGACAGAGAAATCTGAGTACTTGTAAATTAATCTGCTTTAAAATTCCCAGATTCATCATGACTTTTAGATAGTGCTTTGATAAGAGCTTTTTAAAAAAAGTTGAAAAACTAGCTATTTGTCCTAAGGTAGTACTCCCAAACATATAAAATGCTATTTTAAAGAGATATGATTATTTTTCTCTCATTGTAAGGTATTCTCTTTTGGCTTATGTAAGGACCTTCAGAATTCTTTACAGTAAAACTGCAGGTTTTTAATGCATTTATATTTAGCTAAGTTACACACAGAATATTAGTTTGGAGCTTGATATCCATCCATCCAAATTTTTTAAAAAATATGTTTTGTTCTTGTCATGGGACACTAAGAGTAACAATTGGTTCCTAACTTGTTAGCTCACAATCTAGTAGAGATAATAATTTAAAAAGAGAAATTGAAGAGGTGGGATTAGAAGAAAGTAAAGTAGGGATAGATGATTTTTGTAAATAAACCCAGAGAGGATGAAATAATGGCCTATTACTGAGGAGGAGCTGAGTTGTGGATAAAGAATGCAGAACATCCTGCTAGTGTCTGCTGTGTTCTCGTAGAAAGTTTTATGGGCAGAGCTAATAATGTTAAGGAAGTGGTAATCCTTTTTGTTAGTGAGGATGATGAAGGAATGATTCTGGGTATTGGTTTTTACTATTCCAGGGTAAATTAAGATTGACTTTCCCCAAATATTTTCTGCAGAAGAAGTTGCCAGTGTGAGAAACAAACCACACTAGAGTACGATGCATGCAGTAAAAATGTGTGCAGGGGGGCTTCCCTGGTGGCGCAGTGGTTGAGAATCTGCCTGCCAATGCAGGGGATGCGGGTTCGAGCCCTGGTCTGAGAGGATCCCACATGCCGCGGAGCAACTGGGCCCGTGAGCCACAACTACGGAGCCTGTGCGTCTGGAGCCCGTGCTCCGCAAGAACAGAGGCCGCGATAGTGAGAGGCCCGCGCACCACAATGAAGAGTGGCCCCCGCTTGCTGCAACTAGAGAAAGCCCTCGCACAGAAACGAAGACCCAACACAGCCAAAAATAAATAAATTAAAAAAAAAAAAAATGTGTGCAGGATGCAGTGGGAGGGACAAGCACCACACTTTGCTGAATTAAGGAGGAACCTATGGAAAAGTTACACATAAGAGGCCAGGTGGTGTAAATAAAGACACTGTGGTGGTAACAATTAAGTACTCAGAGAGTACTTAATACTCCAGCTTCAATCACTCCACTTGCTTCCTCCCTTCCAAGATTATTTTAAAGCAAATCCCAGACATAACATTATTTTATTTGTAAATATTTCTGTCTGTATCCATAAAAGATACAAAACATAGCCATCATACCATTGTCACTTCTAAAATGTTGGTTGTAATTTCTTAGTATCAAATATTGTGTTCAAATTTCCATGATTGGAACATTTGTTTAGCTTGGTTTTTTACATTTGGTTTGTTCAAATCAGGATCCTAAAAAAGATCCACAGTTTGAATTTTGTTTATGTTCTTTACATAGATTGTAAAATCCATAGATTGGTCGGTTTCTTTCTTTCTTCATGTCTTTCTCTCTCGTTTTTTCTCTCTCTCATTACAATTAATTTGTTGAAGAAACCAAGTTAGTTGTCCTGTGAAAAGTTTCTCACATGTTGGATTTTGCTGATTAAATCCCTATGTGGTCATTGAACCTAATTCTCAGTGCCCTATATTTCATACAAGCTAGTAGTTAGATCTTTCTAGACATTTTAAAGATCTGGAGAATGAATGAAAAATCACCTAGATTATCCCAGCTAAGTGTCAGTAGAACTGAGGCCTTCCCTCTCGCAATTATTATTTAAGTCTAACAAATGCTGATTGAATCTTTTCTATGCTGAGGTCCTCTGACACGTGGCCTAGGCATTGTGCACATCAATAAAACTCAAATTCTGTTTTCAAGTGCTTATACTCATTCCCTGTTATACAGGAGCAATGCTGGCCAGATTGCCCAAGACTCCCTGGGACTATTTTCTCTGTAACATCCTGACCCTAACATAGGCAGACAGAGCAGCTCTCTGGTGGGAAACAGCTTCTCCTAAGGCATGAAAGCCATCAGAGTTTATAATCTCTTCAGGTGTCAGGAATGGAGTGTGACTAATGAAATGGCACAGTTGGTCCTATGGAAGCCAAGAAGAAGAACAGGTAACCTCAAGTCATCCACAAGGAGAAAACTGAACTGCAGAAAGATTAGAAGAGTGATTGAAATAAATAGGATCATTATTCTGAGACGGGATTAGCAATAAGGCTTGCTTTTATGCCATAAAATGAATATATACATAGGTATGTCTGTAGACGCACATACATAAATATATAGGTATTGTTTTTACTTCAAATGCAAAGTTATGAAAACTGTTTTGAGTATTTGGCAGTAAAACAAAGCAAAGAAAATATCCAAAACTTGCTTCTCCTTAGTTGGCTCTGTTTCCTGTTTGCAACATGCAAAGCCAGCCCAGTGGCAGAGCCAATGAAAGCAAAAGTCTGTCAGCCTTAGTCCTAAGGACTCAGTCAGAGGTATGGTCCAAAATGGTACTGTCAAGATGTGTGGTTTGTTACATGATCTTAAAGGTAATGGCAGGTAATGTACTCTTTAATGTCAGGAAGTTCATTTGCCTGTCGTGAAAGCATATAGCTACAGAGGGAGGTTTTTCAGCCTGTCAGAACGAGGACCCGTGGACTGACTGCCTAGGGATGAGAACACACTGTGTGTCTTGGAGATGACTGAGAATTTAAGGAATTACTTGAAGACATGATGAGAAGCCTTTTTTAAAAATTCAAAATAGAGAGCATGTATCTATGATGGTTTATATCAGTGCCTTTGTCAAACTTGAATGCAGTATTTAACTCTGAAAAGGGATTATTGTATTGTGCCGTTTCCATGTCATGGATGAGATTTTAAGATTTCTTGAAAGTTACCACTTGATAAGGGCAGGTGTGCTAAAATTAATAAAACAAAGTAGTAATGAAAATAAAATAAAAATAAAAAGTGAAATAAAGTACTGCTAAGGTTTGGCTTTCTGACGTTATCCAAATTTACTGGTGAGCTAACAGTGTATTACTTCATGGAGTATGAGAATAGCCAGGAGTTGTTTGGATAGTTTGAATAGAAAAGTGACTAGCTATTTATACCATATAGTCTCTCAAAGAAAAGTAACCTTGAACATAAAGTGATCTCCTGTTTTTTCATAGACAGGATTGTAGGTGACTCAGATGTCTGTTTAACAATTTATTAATTTTGTTACAATAGTTATTTAAAATCACATATATAATTTATTATTTTAAATTTATTTCTTTTTTCTGCTGTTACCTGTCATGAAGAAAGTTTCAATTTTTTACATGTATCTTCATCATCAGTGTTTTCATCATTATAGCCACTCTCCGAGTCATTTAACAGAGTTTCAGAGCACATGATCTTCCTTTCTGTCTAAGTTGAATTACACATGATGTTCTAATTGGAAATTATATCCCCAGCTATGAGAACCTATTTAGAAAACATTAGGAAATTGTTTTTGATTCTCTCTTTTTTAATTTTTTTTAATTTTTCTTGTGTTATATATTTGTTATGTCTTCAACATAACTGCTTATTGTATTGCTTTTAACGTGTTCCTCAAAAGTTCTTATTACAAAAGCAGCATGGCATGTGGTTAAAAGCACAGGCTCTGGAGCCAGTCAGCCTAGATTCAGATTTCAGCCCCATCAGTTTCTACATTTGTGACCTAGGCCTAGTTACCCCTGTTTTTGTTTCCCTGTGGAGTTAATAACAGGAACAACCGGCTAGAGTTAGTTTGAGAATTCATTGAGTTATTCTATGTGAAACACTTAAAAAAACTATATGTGTTTGATGACTAAGTGTAAGCATTTGATAATAAACTAATATAAGCATTTGGTAATAATACCACTCTACACTCTCTCCCCGACCCACAATGCTTGCTATTGTGAGGTTATCTTCCCAGATGGAATTTGTAGAATGAATAAAGTTGGAAGCCAATAAATCTGTCAGGTGACTTCTGCTAAACTCAAGATACATAATTGTCTTCATATTTTCACGTTAAAATGTCTTCTTTAAATGGTATTTTTGCCTCAGGTGAAAACTGTCATCTATTGAAATGTTTTTAAAAAGAACTTTATTGAGATACAATTCTTATACTATAAATGTCAGTGTTTTAAAGTGTATAATTCAGTGGGTTTTTGTATATTCACAAAGTTGGTCAGTTATCACCACTCTGCAATTTCAGAACATTTTCATCATCCCAAGGAGAAGCCCATGCTCTTTAGCATTCGTTTCCTATTCTCTTCTCCTGCAGCTCTAGCAAGCACTAATCTACTTGTACTTTCTTTCTATGGATTTGCCTATTCTGGTCACTTCATATAGATGGAGTCATACAATATTTGACCTATTATGACTGGCTTCTTTCACTCAGCATGTTTTCAAGGTTCCTGAGATTGTAGCATGTGTCAGAACTTCATTCCTTTTTATTGTCAAATAAAATTCTATTGTATAGATATACCATATTTTATTTAACCATTCATCAGTTGCTGGAGATTTGGGTTATTTCTCCTTTTGCCTATTATGAATGTGCTGCTATGAACATTGGTGTCGAGGTTTTTATGTGGACATTATGTTTTCAACTCTCTAGGTATATACCTAGGAGTGGGATTGCTGGGTCATAGGATAACTCTGTGTTTAACATTTTCAAGAACTGCCAGATTGTTTAACAAAATGGCAGTTTAAAATGCCACTAAGTTCACAGTTCTTAGCAAGATTCATCCATTTTTTGTTCAGTAGGTGCCTCTCAGATTATTTCAAACCTTTGGTTAATTTGTAGCATTGTGAAAGAGTTTAACAATCATGTTCTGGTTGCTTTTATGGAAGAGCAGGTTTTCAGAGGTCCTTACTTTGTTGTTCCATAAATGTTTCCTGGAAAAAATGGGCCTGGGGGAGGGGTAAGGCCTCTAATGTGATTTCAGTACCTGAGAGTAAGGCAGGATTAAGACTGAGGTGTCTCTGAACCTCATAATAGGAGAGAAAAGAGAGGAGATAGGAGCTGTGCCTAAGGAAAGCATGCATTGCAGTGACCCATAGGATAGATCTTTTTTTGTTGGGACATTCATAAATGTTACCAATGCGCTTTCTGATTTTTCCTATACACATTGATGTTATGCTTCCCAGTTCTCATAAAAGGGTTTGTTATAGTAACAAGGATGGTCCCGATCCACTCATTTTGAATTAATAGGCTTTTATGTTTTTAGTTAAAAGTTTTGGTTAAAATTTTTAGCTACCTGAAAGCTATTTTTAGCTATTAAACTCATTTGTGGGTATATCACATTGTATCCTCTCTTCATTTTTTTTTCTATTCATCTGATTTTTTTTTATTCTTTAGAAAAAATTATTTTTGGCTGGCATTCCTTTAATCTCCCCTAGCAACTCAACTGTCCTGGCTTTCATACTATTCAGTAACTACTCTGACTTGACTTCAAATGACAATAGAGCCAGCAAGTCCAGAGAGCAGCTGCCCGTTGGCATTTGCTCTAATAGCATGTTCCAGAGCCATCCTTTGGGATTATGTTTTTATTTACGAGTTTATTTTTAATTGCCTGTGAGTTTTTAACATTGTTTCTCCCACTACCCCAGACTTCGCTTCACAGAATTATGCTCCTTACTTAGAAGTGGCTCATAATCCATATAGTCCATTAGTATTGTTTTAACGTCTCTGCTGACCAGACTAAGCATTTGCCCTGACGCTCATTTGACACCGTCAGACGGAGTGGGTGAGTTCACCTAATGACTCATCTAGGAGACACACCATTCCTATGATATCTTTGTATTTGTCAGTTCCTGGTTTAGGTGGTCCAGCTGATTCATATATATCCATCCTGGGCGATTCCTTTCATGTTCATACTTACGGTGGGTGTTTGCCCTCCGTGACTTGTTTATAATTAGATCCAGATGTCCAAAAAGTCAGTCCCGTGCTGACTTGTGTTCCATTTTGTGTTGCTCAAGAGATCCTAGATCTGTTCTTTCTTTGCTTTACTTTTGATAAGACTTTACCAAGATCAGTATATATTATTAAAATGTAGTTATTTGGAAAAAGAAATAGATCTTCTCAATTTAATGCTAATATGTTAAAAGAAATTGCAATAGGGGATGGCTCTAGGTGATATCATTTATACCCATGGCTTAGTTATCCTTTATATGTTAATGGTTCAGAGGTGTGGCTTTAGCCCAGCTTTCTCCTTTGCACTCCCAGTATCCATACTTGACTTCTCTATTTGGATTCCTTAAAGGCCTCTCAAATGGAAGCATGTGCCAAGCTGACTTTCAGTTCAAATCTGTCTCTTAGTGTTTCTTCAGAGTGAATGTGATACTGCCATCCATACAGGTTCAGGTCAGAGATGTAGGATTCGTTTTTGACAGATTCTCTCTCTGACCTCCATTATGCTATCCGTGAGAAAGAATTGCTGACCTCTTCTGGTAAAGCTGTCATCATTCTGTTCTGATCTTAGTATCTCCACTGCCACCCAACCCTACACACGCCACTGCCAGCAGCCTTCTGTTTGTTCTCCTAGCCTTCACCCTCCCACTCACCATTTCTTCCTAACAGAGCCAATGATTTCAATATATTTCACATTGTTTTCCTTTAAACAGGTAATAAAAGTGCAAAGATAAATTTCTAAAGGCACAACAGGCTGTACAGTGAAGAGTAAATCTCCTTCCGACCTCTGTCCTCCAGAGCCCCTCAGTTCCTCTCTTCAGAGGCACTACTTGTATTCCCTTCAGACATACCATGTGTATATTTTAGCAAAACAGCTTCTTATTGAGTAAGACCTAAATCTGTAAATTGGCTTTTCAGGCCTTGCTTGAAGTACTTGCCTGAGTGTATTTCCTTAGCTGTGTTTCTCAGCACTTTCTTTAGTCCCCTTGCCTCCAACCATGCTGTACCTTCATCCTTTCTTTTAGTTGTTGACCCTGCCTGGCTTTCTCCAAACTCTTTACACACGCTGTGCACATCTCTACCAGGAGGTTCTTCTTTCTCTTCATTTAGCAATAGTGTACCCGCTCAGCTCTAATATTCCAAGTTAAACCGTACTTTGCCAGGGGAATCCTCATGACCCCACAGTCCAGCTCTGGCCCCTCTGAAACAGGATCTCATATTTAGCCTTCATAGCATTTATCACTGTTTGTGTTTATATATGCAGTGATTGTTTGGTTAATTTCTTTCGCCTTTGCAAGACTACAGGTGCCTTTAGGGCTGTATTTTGCTCAGTGTTGTTATTCAGTATTAGCCCATGAATAGTGGATAAACACTTGAGAGTGCTAGCTTGAGAGGGCTAGTTTGCCTTTGGGAAGCACCCTCTCCAAGTAACCCATTCAGTTTCTTTCTTGTCTGCTGTTACTTTACATACAGCCAGTCCTCCAGAACTTCCACCCTCTGTGGGTTTAATGTATTTCCCTGAGCAACCCTCAAATAAGCAGTGGTAAGTGTTTTGAATAGTAAGAAAGGGGGAAAAGAAGTGAAAACTGTGGGAGCACAAGGGAAAGGATGATTCTGGGGGTGGACAAGCTGTATTTAAGCTACTCTACCAGTCAGCGTTATGATCTCCTTCTCTATGGAAGGCATAATTTCTTCCTTTGCAAACTCTCCAAATATATCCAACTTCTGGCTTACATGGCTTTTCAACTCTAAGATCCACGAGGGCAGAATTGTCATCTGTCTTGCTCAGTGCTTCTATCCCCAGTACAGTTATTCCTTGGTATCAGGGGGGCGTTATTGGTTCCTGTTCCTCCCCTACCCCCGGATACCAACATTCATGGATGCCCAAGTCCTTTAGTTGGCCTCCTTATCCATGGGATTCAACCATGGATCGTAAACATATTACATGATCTGTGGTTGGTTGAATCTGCAGATGTGGAACCCGTGGATATGGAGGTCAGACTGCACTCACTATTGTGCCTGGCAAATAGGCACTAAATAAATATTGCTAACTTGAAATTTAAATTGATTGTGGAGGCATTGTATATTGACTTAGAAGTATTGTAGGAAAAGGAATAAATAGTTATTCAGGGAGACTGACACATTGTCACTAAAGGCAAATAGTGGAGATGCATAAAGAAGTGTTATTTGCGCTCATAGTTTTGGCTCCTTTTGCCTAGTAAATGTTGTGGACTTCATCATAACGTGGTGGGTTTGCCTTGCAAGCAAAATTGTCTTACAGTGTGGAGGTTTTGTTAGTCCAACTAAATCTCCTCATTTGACAAGGTTGCAGTATATGTTACGACACTAAAACAGAAATTATAATTTCTAAAAAGTTTTACAAAACAAGTCAGGGTAAAGAATGAATAAAATAAAACTGTTTTAAAGATTTGATTACATCATTAGTTTGTGCATAAGAGTAGTTTTGAATATACAGTATCTGAGTTGGTTTCTCTTAAGGCACGACATGATTACTACTGTTATCATTTAAAACAAGAGTGTATTTTCCCACAGTGGAGAGCAAGATAGATATCCTGAGTCTCCTAATGACCATGCTGAAAGTTATTGGGTGTGGTTTCAGTTTACTTTGGTGTCCTTCAATTGTGAGAGCCATTTTCATTAAAGGTATTATTCCTTCTCTTAGCCTCAGTAAGAAGTGTCTGTAAAGAATGCTTTCATTTGAAATCAGTGTAACAAGAAACTTGGAAGCAGAGGAAATAAATTTCTAAGAAATAAATATTTGTAAAATGATCCAAGGTGAGATTTTTAAAATGTAGACAGGATAGAGCATTTGTATTTTTCTTTTAAAAAATATAATCCAACAAGTGTTGCCCTTTTACAGGGAATAGCTTCTCAGTATTTTAAAGGTAACCCATGGTGTCACAGAGTTATTCCTGGAGTTTTTGACCTAAGAGTCACTGCTGTGTGGTCTGGAGTCATGGCTATCTATTCCACTTATTTAGCCTGGGAGGGGGTTGGGGCAATAGGTGGGGGATGTATCAGAAAAGTAAGTTACTTCTTGGTAACTTACGAATTTATTATATAGTACCATAATTATGTAATATGTCACCTCTTTTTAAAATCAGTGCTTTTGCTAATTTCTCATTTGTATAA
>NW_006771479.1:200275-205133 GCF_000442215.2 Lipotes vexillifer | reverse complement strand
GCGGTTTCTAATGGACATCTTTCTTAAGACACTGATTTTTTAAAAGTATATTTGAAAACATTTTTCTGTCTTTTTTGGTCTCAAAACAAACATGCAAACATAAAACATTGATCAGAGCTCATACAACAGTTAGGAAATAGGGTGCTTCAGCTACTGAGTAATTAGAACTTAGAAAATGTGTACATTTTTATACTTAAAGAAAAAAAGATACACAACTCTCCTGTGTAGGCAGTTATATAGGATGGGTTATGTTCTGCTCTCTGTCCACAACAACAAAGATGTCACAATCTAAAAATAAAATCAGAATGATAAATTTCAGTTACAACAATAAAAGTCTGGGGACCAGGAGAGTTGTTCATCTAATTGAGGGCACTGCCTTCTCCTGTCCTCAGGTACAGGATATTGTTCCATTTTAAGCCATTGAGGGAGAAGTGCTTTATATTTTAAATTGTGAGCTAATAAATGTTCTTTTTCTCATTAACACGCATGACCTCTATGATGTATGCTCTCATGCACGCTGGCCCAGTTTCTCAGTCTCTGTTAATGATGTTGAGAACCTCTGTTTAACATGAATTATTTTCCAACTGAATCCCTGTAAATTCACAATAGATATTCATTGTAGTATTCTGCTTGTCCTGTTCAGGAAAGAGAAATAGCAAAATGAACCCTGATTGTTGTACCTTTTCTGATTTCTTCAATATGTGTATAAAATTATTCCATTTATTGGGATTATGCAGACAGCTTTGTCATACTTCTGATACTAGAGATAACACGAGTTTCTTATTCCATACAATAAGATATTTGCTGCTCAAATAACAATAGAGTTGGAATGAGAAAGACAGATGAAGGATAACTGATAATTAAGTTTAGAGGGCTCTGTCTAATTTTATGTTCTTCTTAATTTATGGTAGATTAAATAGTTTCATATTGTTTTGCCTTCCTTGACACAGGTAGGTATGGAATTTGGCTTTAACTCCAAATCCATAATGTCTGCAGTAAAGTCCTAGAAAATGATAATAAATGCATTCCTAAATCTGCATAATTAATTGCTAGACTTAATTTCTAGTTGTTTTTTTGTTTGTTTGTTTTTTGTTTTTGCGGTATGCGGGCCTCTTACTGTTGTGGCCTCTCCCGTTGCGGAGCACAGGCTCCGGACGCGCAGGCTCGGCGGCCATGGCTCACGGGCCTAGCCGCTCCGTGGCATGTGGGATCTTCCCAGACGGGTGCACGAACCCGTGTCCCCTGCATCGGCAGACGGACTCTCAACCACTGCGCCACCAGGGAAGCCCAATTTTTAGTTTTTAAAGTTAGGGAAGAAGATAATTTAGAGAATAGGGCTTAGAAAATTATGCAGCTCAGGGCAAGCTTATACTATAACCTTTTTTCCACCCCCCATCATTTGACTTGACTGTTGGAATATCATTTTACTATAATTACCACAAAGATATTTCTAATAGCCCTCATTTTGACCAGCCTAGGAGGCGATATTGTTGGCAGCTAGCAAAATCACTCCATAACTGGGCAAATGAATAAAGCAGATTTTGTAAACTCATGGGATTATAGAGTATTAAAGTCAGAAAGCACTAGGGAGGTTATTCAATTCAGTCCCTTACTGATATTGGGAGGAAACTAAGACTCAGTGAGATACAGTGATTTGTCATGTACATCTTGCCAGGTTAGTGAGGAGACAAACTAGAATTCAGTTTTTAAAATTGTTTGTCTTTATCACCTCACTTTCTCTCTTAACTCATTTCTAATAAGAATGTATTTATATCTTAATTAAGGTAAAAGGGAATGCAGTGAAATTTACCAAATATAATGAATGGAAGCTGTTGTATAGTAATTTGACTGGTCTTTGTCCTGGGCTATGGATATATAGGAATGTCTTTGTTATTTAGGAGCCCTTTGGACAACATCTAAGTTTATGTTAATAAAGTGACTGATGATGGGCCCCTAGATAGCATCAGGAGGGGGCTGGTCAGCTGAAAAGACCAATGTGATTAGAATGTTAGGGCTTTGAGCCACAAGATATCAGCCCGACTTCTCTGGAGACTGAGTTCAATCACATGACCAAAATCCCAATAGCAACTGGGCACTGAGCTCAGTGGAGCTTCCTGGTTGGTGAACACATTGATGTGCTGGAAGGGTAACATGCCCGGATTTCACGGGCAAAGAACACAGAAACTGTTTGGGACCCTTCAGGACCTTGCCCCATGCTTCCTTTCATTTGGATGGGCTGGTTTGTATTCTTTATAATACAAGTATAATTGTAAGTATAGCACTTTTCTGAGTTCTGTGAATCGTTCTATAGAGTTATCAATCCTGAGGGTGGTCATTAGAAGCCCCCATATTTAGCTATTTAGTCAGATATGCCGGTGACCTGGGAGGCCACGTGTGGCTGGCTTCTGAAGTGACAGCAGTCTTGTGGAGCCCTGAAGTCCTTAACTTGTGGGGTCTGTACTAACTTTGAGTGGTTAGCGTCAGACTTGAAATGTATTGCAAAATGCCAGTTGGGGTTGGTGTCAGAATAGAAGCCTTGAAACATACGTGCTATGCAGTTCCCCAGTACTCCACGTGATCTTTTTGTTGACAGCTGATTTGGTACAGAAAAACTGGTCAAGTGTGAATCAAGTTGACCATGGATTGTGAGCATTGACATGGAATGCCTGTTCCTCTTCCTTTGGGTGACATTGTGCTTTCTCTGGTAGGGAATTTGTGCTTAGAAACATGAATTGGAAAACTTAAGGTATGTGCTAAGAATATTTTCCATGTTTGAGTAGGTCTCTTCCAGTTTCTACCCTTCTTGTAACACGGTTAAATGATACTTTCTAAAGCCTTGCTAGTCAGAGTGTAGTTCTTAGACCAAAATCATTGGTATCATCTGGGGGCTTGTTAGAAATGAAGACTTAAACATAATCTGTAGTGTAACAAGCTCCCAGGATGAGTCATAAGCACAGTGAAGTTTGAGAAACGTTAATCTAAAATTTGGAGATAATGAGAAAGATTTATATTAAACTAAAATCCAAACCCTTCTCTTGAAAAAATGAAGATGAAAATTCTGACTTATATTTTTGACCTGTTATTTTCCTCAATAATCAAAACCAATTTGTAATCGGTAAATTCTTCCACACCTACTTAACTGTGATGGTACTGTCTTTCATGACTTTGGGCATTTGTTAACATTGTTAATGTTTCAATATTGCATACAGGCGTTAAAAATCAATCTCTAGCTCCTTGTTAAATATGGTTGATTGAACACATGCATTTATCTTCTCTTCTTGAAATGTCACTAAAATAGCAATAAGGAATAAAAAGAAAACATCAACCCACAATGATAAAGAGAATGGGAAGGATACTGTATTAAGCAAGAGATGTTAGCAGATTTATAGTTCTTTACAGAATTTGAGAATGAAATGTTCTAGGTACATTGAAAATTAAGCAAGTGAAAAAAACAAAGGCAATGATTATCTGTAGGGAATCCAAAACTGTACAGGAAACAGTGTAATCATAGTCATAGTATACTATGTGGTTTAGCACTAAGAATTTATAATATGTGTATATGAGTGTTGATTTAACAAAAAGTTTGTGGTAAAATTATATTTTGAGTGAAGATTGAGAGGGAAAATGTGGAAGTATATAAGGGAACTAAATTCTCGTTCTTCAGAATATTGTTTCTAGTCAGTAAATTGTATCTAAGACTTTAACATTTAGTATTAGTGGTATAGGTTTGGAATGCGGTATTACCACCAGAAACAATAGTTGAGTTAATGTTCTCTCTTTTGCTTTCCCTCAGTCCCCAATATGCCAGAATTTATGGATACTGATGCACAGTGTAGAGACTGTTGGATTAACAGTCAGAAGATCTGTGTGCTAGTCCTACTCTGCCACCAATGAACCATGTATTTTTCAATGAAAAAGGCATAATGTTCCGTGATTCTTATACCATTTTATCATCCAAGTTCTATACTATGTGTCATAGATATTTTCCTCTGTTGTAAGCAGAGTAGACAAGAAGAGACAATTTCTAGTAGTTCCCTCAGTGATATTAAATTTTGCTTTGCTTTGTCACTCAGCCATTTACCCAAGTGGCTTTAAAATTACCCTTTCAGAAGAAGAATAGACAATTTTTCTTCTCAAGCAGCCGAATAGTCTTAATAACTTGGAGAACAGCATGGAATTAGCATGAATGAGGAGCAATAGTTCCTTTAGTTTAGGCAGATGGAAATATTTTCAGTTCTCACATCCTATGACATTTGTGAGAGTTCAGATATTTCCCAAATTGCAAAATGCAATCTGGCCAAAATGCCTTGGCCCTGTTAACTTATTTCACCCCTGCCTACTTATATTTTTTAGCTTTCTCATCATTTGTGTTCCAAGCTTTTGTTTATTCAACAGCAAATCTATAATATTAAGTGAAGTCTAGTATTTTTGAAAGGCACACAGCTATGACTTTGAATTTTGTTTAGATTTTAGAACCCTGTAGACTGAATGTGCAAGCAGAAAACATCTAGTATTGACTCACCTGGGCTCAGGAATATGTGTTCCTTTCCCAAAGGTTCGTATTAACCAGGTCATTGCCACTTCGTGTCATATCTGCCTTTGCCAACCAATTTTCTAAAGGGCAGTATTGAGCAGGTGATAACAGAGACAAGGCAATATTTAATGAGGGCAAATAAGCTAACACTTCAAGTGGACAGAGGGCTTTGACTTCTCAACGCCTCCTGACTCTCTGTCTGCCCCTCTCACCCCAACTCTGCCCGTTGTCTGTTCCTTTTTTCTTCCCTTGCTTTTTAGTTTCTTGAATCTCACTTTTTCAGGATTGATGTGTTCTGTCTTGTCTCTTCCTTTCTTTTCTGCT
>NW_006771479.1:179787-199880 GCF_000442215.2 Lipotes vexillifer | reverse complement strand
CTTTTTTTTTTTTCTTTTTTTTTTTTTTTTTTTTTGCTCCTGTTCATTTTTCTCAGAGAAAATAACAAACTAGGAAATTGAACTGTAATGGTAACTGGGAAATTGAACTGTAATGGTAACTTGGGTTTAGTAGATGAGACATTAGAAAGCTGGAAGGTAGCTGTAGAAATAAAATTAGAGTTTCAGTTTTCAAAGTAGCAATGCCAACAACATAAGGCAATCTTCTCAGAGAAAGAATATCCTAGTTTTCCCTTTTGCTGGGGAATTGTGAGGTGAACCACATTTGTAGCAGGTGAAATATATCTTAATAGGTGTTCTCCTTTCCTAGCTTAAAATATGGTTTTTTAATTCAGAGGAAAATGTACCTTTTTCTGTTTTACAAATGAAGATTTATTCCTATTTATATAAAGAGAACAAGCACTATTTTATGTGTCTTCTGTTACAAAAACAACTTTTTAGATAGGGGAGATGGTTATCTTGCATATCAGGGCCAGTTTAATTACTATTATCTGGAATTTTCACAAAATATATCTAGAAGCTACTTAATTGCTGTAGCATTTTTGCTCTCTTTCCTCCTGTGTAGTTTTTCCCATCATAGATAATTCTCTAAACTCTTGCAGGACAAGTACATATCTGGTTCATCCTTGTATATCCTGCAGCTTCTAACATTTTAATTTCATAGTAAATACCAATGAATAAAGAAATATCAACCTAGTCCAGTCTCTGGCCATCGTTACCGTTTATTACCTGTTCATGGAACCATTTAGGCTTTTTGCCTCTGGGTAGTAGTGCTGCTGAGGTTCCCAGAGCACTAAAATTGTGTCTTAATTTAGCCTTTTATTAGCTCAGTTCCAAAAAATTTTCTTCAATGTACAATGTATATAGGGCAAAGATAAAAATTCCAGATTTATCCCTCTGTTCATGAAATACTTAACATCAAATGGACACCATATTCATTTGTTTGCAGTTTTTTTCCACAAAGCCAAACAATTTTAAACAAAGGTTTCAATGGAGATAAATTTTTAAAATCATGTTAACTGAAACATTTTTAGCAGGATGGTATGTTCTGATATATTTGTGGCATTTGAATGCATCCTAGTTTTCAAGATTTTTCCTTCCTAGAATATAGATGCAAGCAGTTCCCTTTTGCCTTAAAGGGTTTTACAAGTAAGTTGTCTCTTATCTCTAATCTTTTTCTAGCTATGTTCCACTTTTCCTGCAGGATTATTTTAATTTATTGCAAGTCATTTTGCAGGGTTTTCCATCTGTAAGTTACACCTAACTTGGAACAAGTGATATCATTTGTTTGTTTATGGATGGCTATTAAAATTTAAGATAGGTTCGCAGTTACATAAGAAACAATGAATTATATTGCCCATGTAATAAAAAGTAGCTGCCACAACTAAACAGAGAGGCACACTATTTCCCTCTTATTTTGGTACTCTGGCCCCACGAGTTAATGTACGGCACGGAGTATCAGAGAATCCACCTGTATTCCAACTGTATTTCGAAGTGAGATTTTTAAAAGTATAATTTCTTAATTCATTCACATTAAAGTTCTTACAAAAAATAAACACTGACTTCTGGTCTTTGGTAAAGCTGTTGAAATGCCTCTTGGTCTTAAGAAACTGAACTGCTTTTGACTCTGTGCTTTTATTATTCAGAGCATCGTGGTAGTAATTTAATATCTTTACTCCTCAAATTATTTTTTTTGGTGTCATTTGTCTGCTTCTTGGCTTATCAAGCTTGATTACATTTGCCTTTTCTTACTTTGAGCAATGTGGTCTGAAAGTGTGAAATAGAAAAAAATTGATCTTCCTAACTATATAAAGGAATATGCCAGTGTTTTGTATAAGTTTTGTTTTGCGTGATGGAAAACTGTAATTCTGGCTTAACATCTTTTTTTGCTGTGATTAGGGAATGGTGAAATGGATCATCAGCAACTAAATAAACACCGATTTAAAAAATTCCTTCAAACAGAAAAAATTTTTTATAAGGCATCTAAATGGCTCTTTCAGCATGATAATTAGTATAAATTGAACACAGAATGAATCCTTCTTGACAATTAATTTTACTTTATTTTGGTTTGCATTTTTGTTTTATTGTTGTAAATGCTATCAAAGAACTGAGATGGAGAAAGTTTAACACTGTTCCATCCATTCCCTGTTGCCATTTGAAGTTGAACTGAGCTGCTGTGTATCTTTGTAACTTTCCAATTTTTGAGAACTATGTAGTTGACATCCTAGATTTATCCATTTCTATCTGCTTGTAGTGGGTTGAGTTGTGTCCCTAGAAAAGACATATTCAAGTCGTAACGCCAGTACCCGTGAATAGGACCTTATTCTGAAATAAGATCTCTGCAGACATAATCAAATTAGTCCAATGACTAGTTCCTTTATAAGAGAAAGTAGGAGATTTGGGTATAGACACAGGGGAGAAGGCTGTCTGGTACTTTCTTACGGCAGCCCTAGGAAATGACTCCTCCTTTCCTTAAAGGGAACTCAAGAAAATATTCCCAGCTGACATCCTGGGAATCTACCATTCAGTGTACGTTCTTATTTAGAAATCTATAAAAAGTTTATCTAATAGTCTCCTGATTTAATTATTTTAAGATTTTTTTTCTACCCTTTGAGAGGTTTTTAGTGTAGTATCATCAGACAGATGCATTTTAGAAATATTAACTATATTCCTGTAGACTATTCTCTAACCTATGTAAAAATTACAAACTTTGGAGTCATGTAGATTTGGGTTTTAATCCCAGCCCTTCTTTGGGCAAGTTACTCAACTCTTCTAAGCCTCAGTATGTATGTAACATGCTCTTCCTTCCTCTTCCCCTTCACAAAGCACCTCTTCAGTAGCTGCTGTTGCCATCTTTTCCTCTCTTCTACTTTCCCTTATTATGTTGGAATAAAAAAATAATAATATTAAGCTTTGAACTAATAACTACAAAAAGAGGAGCTAAATGGCAATTCTACAGATATTTCTTGACTTGTGGTTTATTTCTGACCATGGGTACTGGTAGGTGTTTAATGTTTTTCAAATTGCAGATTATGACTGTTAGTTAATAAAATCAATTAATAGATCATATGAGCATTTTTTAAAAAAAAGAACTAGAATAGAATAGAAAATATAGTGAGTTTGAATTGCACAGTTAGAATTTTTTTTATGAAACTTAAATTTTGTTTATGTGTGTGTCACAATGTATTATATTTACTTTAATGTGGAGCACAGTTAAAAACAAGTTTAGAAGCCAATAGCTAAACAAAAACAAGCTTTAGTTATTCTCATCTATACTTTTCTCCTCAGCATCCTGTTAACTCATGATGGGGTTAGACTACTGTTAGTAAGTTAAGCAATGGAATAAACTTGATGTATGGGAATACCTTTCATTAGTTTCCCTTTTGGATTGTCTTTCTTTTGTTGACTGAAAGCCTTGTAGTTCTATCAATTTCTCTAATGACCATAGCATCATGGAGGTGTAATTGCTCTGTTTCTGTTTTCCAGTTATTAGTTGGTGTCAGGCTTTATTTCCAAAAGTATGCTATCAGTGAAATACTATTTCTAACTATAGAGATTCTTAATTTTCTGCTCTTGTGATAATTGCTGATGCTAATTAAGTTATCATAATACCCACCCCTACTACCTGCTGAGTGACTTTTATCTAAGAGGTCATATCAGTTCATATGAGAAATTCCAAGGTTTATAGTAGGTGTTAGCAAACTAACAACCTGTCAACTTGCTTTTACATGGAGACCAAATCCCTCTTACCCATAAAAACTTACTAGCAAAATCTTGGTAAGTCACTTAAACTTTCTAAACCTAAATTTTCTCACCTGTCATATAAAATATGGCTACTGATAGAACCTTCCTCATAGGGGTTAAATTAGGTTATATGTCTGCTAGGGCTTAGCATTTACTAAGTGCTGGTGATGCTGGTCTTGGTGATGTTGCTAACCACAAGATTTGGCATCAAGTATGAAGACCCTTGTCTGCTTAGAGTTGGCTCTGCTTTCGATTGAAAATAGTGCAGGGATTTTGTTATCATTGCTCCCCAACCAGAGAGCTTAGCACACCTACAGGGTGGCATTCTGTTTCCAGTACTGTACTTTAAGAGAGACTTTGATGACTTGGATCATCTTCAGAGAAGAGTGACCTGAATAGCTTTAAGGACATGGACTTCCTCAGTGTGGAGCAAAGAACAGGGCTTCCCTGGTGGCGCAGTGGTTGAGAATCTGCCTGCCAATGCAGGGGACACGGGTTCGAGCCCTGGTCTGGGAGGATCCCACATGCCGCGGAGCAACTAGGCCCGTGAGCCACAACTATTGAGCCTGTGCGTCTGGAGTCTGTGCTCCCCAACAGGAGAGGCCACGATAGTGAGAGGCCCGCGCACTGCGATGAAGAGTGGCCCCCGCTTGCCGCAACTAGAGAAAGCCCTCGCACAGAAACAAAAACCCAACAGCCAAAAATAAAAAATAAATAAATTAAAAAAAAAACAAAACATATAGGGACATGATAGAATGATCCACTTGCAGGGCTGCCCTGTAGTACATACATTAAATTCATTCTTTTTTTGCTCCCTAAAATAAAACTAGTGAAAAATAGAAAGAAGCAAATTCTCAGCTGAACATGAAAGTGAAAACCTTTTTACTCCTAAAGCTTTGCAAAAATGTAATAGGCTGATACATAAGGGACTGATGTATAATGCTAGAGGATGGTAATCTCTGTCAATCATGTCATTGGGAGCTTTGGGGCTGGGTGAGGAAATGATGGGGTGAGCAGTGAAGTCTTCTTTCATCCTGAGATTGGAAGTCTTTCATGCCAATTTTACAGTCTGGGCACCTCTAGTCTGTACTAAGAGTGAAGGTAGTAGAGTCAGATAATAGAAACTGTGGAAGACAGAATGACATGCTTTGTAAGAGGGGAACAGGAAGAATGTAGGGCTCTCTTTTCTGTATTTTCTTGATTTTGTATAATAATCACATGTTACTTTAATAGTAAAATATATTAAGGCAAAAAATATAAAATTATGTACTTTAAAATAATATATTTTAAAGGAATAATATGACATCATTATTTTAAGCTTGGAATTTCAAGTCAAGGAGATCTTGAGGAGAGGTTTAATATAAAAACTCATTTCTGAAACCAGATTATTTAAAGATCATAGGGTTGGCTTTTCCCACTGTAGCAAAAATCTTTATTGATAAACCCATTGCCCCTGTGAAAGCATGCACAGGTGTTTGACAGTGTTCACTTTGGAGCAGGGGAAAGATTCAGTGGGTTTGCAAATTTGATGATAATTTTATTTGATATTTCCATTGCCAGGACCAATAATTCATCAAAGTAGGTTAGCATGATTTTTCTGAAATCACAGAGTAGCTATGGAGGATATATTCAAATGTCAGACATATGTGAAAATGTCTTATATCTTAGAAAGCACTTGACAAATGTGTAATCAGAGGTTTATGACATTTAAGATTGTAACTTTAGTTCGACATCTAGGACTACTGATCTCATAGACCTTCTAGTATTTTATATATTCTGGCTTCAGTGAATCTAAAACTTGACTTGTTTTTTCTGGAATGAGATGAGAGTTTGTGCTAAGCCACATACATGTTCTTACCTGGTGTGAGTAGTCACACTGAAAAACAGTTGACCTAAGTACTACAGCCTAGTGCTGGGGCAGTTACTCTATCAATAAAACAAAAATCACTCTGTTTTTACATTTACTTAGTATCATTTTGTCTGAAGGCTTCTCTATTATTCATACCAGAGTGAAATGGAACAGACGCACTTGCCATGGTGAATGGTAGTCCTCTACACAATTAGCTCACTTCAGAGTGTTGTAGGAGTCTTTCTGGGCATACTAAGACCCCAGCATTTAAAATGTCATGAGAAGGTGAATGTGCTTTCACCCCCCCTCCCTTGGTTTCAGGTAAAAGCCTCAAACAGACCTTTCAAACAAAAGATTTTGAAGGATTGAAAAGTAACTAATTTAATAGTCTTTGTATCACAGTTCCCCAAAACCTTTTTGAGAAAATTTAATAGCAAAAGTATTTCCGAATTTTTATGCTAATGCTCATCTTTTCTGTTAAGTTTATTATGTCTATTATGTTTATGTCTATTAATGCTTATCTCCTCTATTAATTTTTAAGTACATCTTCAAAATTAAACTTTAAATTATTGACATAATTTACTTCTTTAGTAATCTATATTAGACTTGTGTTAGACAATCTTAATAAAATTTTCTTCTTAAGAGAGCTCAGTGTTGAGAAACCATAAAAAATGTGGAATGAGTGTCCTATTCATGGGTGAGTACTTCTATGTATTCTACTCTTTCTTATTTTAAGTTATTTTGAATTCAGGGTCTCAACTGGAAACATGAGAGAGCAATTTTTTTCCTTTTATCTGAGGAAAGTGATCTCTGAGATCCAGTTAGAACTATGTCTGATATGGTAGAAAACATAATCCAAGGAAATGAGACACACTATTTGTTCCTGGTGTTCCTAAATCTGTTTTTATACCTACATACTTATTAAACTCTATGTAACACATGTGTGAAATTTCTGAAAGAGAAATACAATTAACAGTGGAAATAGAACTAGATCGGTCTTAAATTCAAACACATAGACCCTAATTTTACATTACATGGGTTTTAATGTACAAAACTGGCCAGAATACCTAAGGTCTCGTTCATTGATTTTCCCTTTGGGGAAATAGTGTAACATTTGGAGTAACATTTTGACCCTCTGTTAATTTCATGGGAGGTGTATTTTTTTAATATCTGAAAATAGGATATCTTACATATAATGGACCATACTTACTCTGAACATGAATAGTTTGTGTCTGAGTGTATGCTTCTAAGGGTCTTGAGAGTCTGTGTGTGTGTTGGATGTGGTTTCAGATGAGGGGAGACCTGAGCAGTAGTGTATAGAGTGTGCCTATATCTATTTCCTTTTCTCTTTTATTTCCCACTTCTTCTCATATTCCCAACTATGGAGGAATAGGGATTGGATGAGAAACTGGGGCTTGGTTATAGAGGGAGACAGGCGTGAAATATGGAAAACTAATATGTGTAACCTTATAAATTAGTCCTGGTGTTTTAAATTTGGCCTAGTCATTCTCCCTGGGACATTAGTTTCCACCATGTTTAGCACCAAGTAAAGTTTGATTTTTTTACCCATATCTTCATTTATCTTTTGAAGCCAGCTCTGGCTTTTTGCTTCTTCAGAACTTTCTCCCAGTTACTCAGCATATGCTGTTGCTATTCAAATTCTTCAGCTTGTTGTCATCTTCACACTATCCCTAGCCTGCTCCCAACATTTCTCAGCTTTTTAACTGGGAGATTGTGTAAAGGCAGTCTTAGTTGTTAGAACCCTTTCTGGGCTCCTTTATAATAACCTGTACCCCAGCATATGTGTAAGCTATCCCCATTCCTATCATATTTCTATTAACTTATATTGCAATTACCAGATTCATTTGTTGGTATCTACCTGTAGACGAAGCTTTATGATGTCAGGGAATTTGTCTATCACAGTCAATGTTGCATCTCTAGCAGCTAATACCATGTCTGCCACATAGTAGATCCTCAATAAATGAAGAGCACATGGGAAAGAATCATGTATGAATGAAAACATGGGCCGCTACTTGCTTCTCTGTTTAGGAAGTTTACTACTATTATTTTCCAAATAATACTAGCAAAGGAGTTCTGCCATATCAATGATTCATTAAAAAAAAAAATCAAGGTGGGGTGGTATCTTTGGAATGAGAACAGGGTTCAGCATAGTGACTATGAAATATTAGCAAGCAAAAATTAGTACTCATTAAATACTGAGATACTTCTCTACACATAAAATCTGCATGCCAATTTAATTTCATAGAAGCTTACTAATCTGTGGAAATGTTTGCTTGTTTTAATGAATCACCTTGTTTTTTCTACTGGGACATAGAGACAATCAACTTCCTGTATGGGCATTGGAGGTTTTAATCTCAGGGATAAGTTCGATGGTGTCAAGTTTTTATATAATATTTTTTGCTGCCCCATTTATGAACATATAATCCATGTTATCTATCCTATATTAATTAGTTTTGTTCTTCTAGAACAAATTCATTTATTAGAACTCCTCAGAATCAATTCATAAACTCCAATTCATAACTTAGAACTTTTCAGAACCCATTTGTAACAGACTACAAGTTGTCCAACAGACTAAACTCTATCAGAGTGCACTGACATATGACCCTCTAAGCTGTTAGTGTTTATGGCACTAATACATGCAAGGATGGGGATGTCGGCAGAAAGTTGAAGGGAAAAATTTGTCCCCTCAGTCCTTACTCTTTTTTTGACATACACCACCCAAGTGTGAAAGTAATCTTTTGCTTTAATCCTTTATTCATGAACTAGCCTGGTGATTTTTTTGTTTGTTTTTTGTTTTTTTTTGCGGTACGCGGGCCTCTCACTGTTGTGGCCTCTCCCATTGCAGAGCACAGGCTCCAGACACGCAGGCTCAGCGGCCATGGCTCACGGGCCTAGCCGCTCCGCGGCATGTGGGATCTTCCCGGACCGGGGCACGAACCCGTGTCCCCTGCATCGGCAGACGGACTCTCAACCACTGCACCACCAGGGAAGCCCAGTCCTTACTCTTTATGTACCTCCTTCTAAGGTCAGAATTATCACGTATGACAAATATAAGCTAGAGTCAGAAAACAAGTAAAACAGGTAATTGACTATCCTTTACTTTTCTGTAATGGGATAGAAAAACAGGAGAGCATTATGCATGGGGACTGTGAAATGGATGCATGGAAATAATTACAGAAGAGTCTTTTATAAGTCTCTAGAAATGCCTTGCAGCCAGTGAGTACTTAGTGAATATGCTTATTTTAGAAGTTCAATTTATAATATATGCAGGTTTTTGGAGATTGTTTTGTGTGTGTGTGTGTGTTTTTTTTTTTTTTGCTAAACCAGTGCTCACAGTTGTGCCTTTGGCAAGTAATAACTGAAAGTTGGCAAAGTGGAGCCCTTTACCCCAATCCCTCATGCAGAACCGACATAGGAATATTATAAGTGAACATGTTGATGGAGATAGTTAGAAGACAATAGCACAATTACTGAATCTGGTATATTATTGATGGAGTGTTCCCTCCTCAAAATACCACCTCTTAGTTATATTTTGTATGGCATGCCAGAAAAGTACCTGGGTATTATTATTTTTCATGATGTTGTACCTTTTGGTTTCTCTGCTCTATGATATTATTATCTTGGGAAAGAAAATTACTTCTCTGAGGCTGATGTATAAAATGAGAGTGTTAACACTGAACTCACAAGGATTTCATGAAAATTGAATTAATGTAAGTGTGTGTGTGTGTGTCACACGCATGTGAGAGAGAGACATGCATATAGAGAAACAGAGACCAGGAGGGTGAGCAAGCACATTCCTCAGTATGCCTGACACATAGTAAGATGGTAAATATTGGGGGCTTCGCTGGTGGCGCAGTGGTTGAGAGTCCGCCTGCTGATGCAGGGGACACGGGTTCGTGCCCCGGTCCGGGAAGATCCCACATGCGGCGGAGCGGCTGGGCCCATGAGCCATGACCGCTGAGCCTGAGCGTCCGGAGCCTGTGCTCCACAACGGGAGAGGCCACAGCTGTGAAAGGCCCGTGTACCGCAAGAAAAAAAAAAAAAAAAAGATGGTAAATATTCATTTTTCCCACACCCCTTCTCCTTTAGATCTGTAGTGGATTTCTTACGACCATAGCAGATTTTTAGTCTGGCACATATTCAGCGTTCAGTAAATGTTTGTTTCCTTCCTTTATAGTTTTTATCTTGTTACTCAAGGAAATATGAATGTATATTTATTCAAATATAATAATGTTGATAATATATTTATTAATTGCTATGCATTACATGTACCAAAAAAATCTCTCAAGCATCATATTGTGACTTCAGGCCTGAGCCTGGACTGAGATGCACATAACCCATTGGTTGGAAGAACCTAACTCCCCTTATCTAACACGGTTGTTTTTGATGTAGCTCGTTTTTTCAATGCAGTCTATTAAATCTATATGAATATATGTAGATAAGCATTTTGATAGAAAAAAGAAATAAATGTTTTATTTCCTTCTATTTTTATACCTTTTCTCTATTGAAGGATTCTTATTTTTACACTCAAGCGTTTGAATTGGGTAGTTAGAATCACATAGTTATATAAATTCATGCATTTTTGTATGTAAATGTGTTTTTAAACTCTAATAAAATAAACAATTTAATGTAAAAACCATATATTGGAATGTTGGTTTGTTGATTGACTAGGAAACAGGGATGGGAATCCCGGAAGCCTTAAAGTTATTTTGGGGACATGATTTTTTTGTTCTTTATTGACTACATGACTCCTCTCTGCAGTCATTATTAAAGGGATGTTTACCAGAGGTATCTGTCTTTAATCCCAGTTTCGATAGTGAATTTCAATTTTATACAGTATTCTTTTGAAGAACTCTTTCAGTGTGTTTGATCATATTTCTGTAGTCATAACACCTCTGATGGTTTAAGAACTGTTTGTCTTTACCAACCTTGAATCTGGTACTTCAACTGACAGGGAAGTTATTTTATTACACTCCGATTCTTTCAGTGCTAGGATTAGGAAGGTCAATTTATGTCCTAAGTTTACTCCATTGTTTGTTGCAGAGGCTGATAAACATTATAAATGGCTATCACAATTGGATTTTGAATCAATGACTTGACACCAAACCATATATTTTAATGAGAAGCTGGATTTTCCTTACAATGGTCACATAATGGTATTAGTTTCTTGAAGATGTATTAGAGTTAGAAAAGATAAAGACACAAAGCACTGTGAGGTCTTCAAATGCCATTATAGTTCACTCTTCTGAAAGACTTGCCAAGGTTAACCACAGTTCTTTTTGCTATGCTTTGTTACTCTGGACCACACTACAATAATTTTGAAATCATATGTGATAAATTTGCTCTGAATTTATTACTTATTTAAATACCTCATTTTGCTTTTAAGAGAAAACTGTATCGATGTATCTGTTATATACATGACCCCTTATTTGATGTTGACTATATGGCTTTATTCAAAGGTAAGCTAAGAACCCTCTGATATATATGTAAAGTGAACTAGAATAGGTAGATTCAAATCTCTATGGGCTTGTCTATTTTCAGTAGGAATGAAAAGGAATTGTGTTCTATTTCATGTATTTTCTCACTTGAGAATACTGAATGCTTACTAGTCAATTCAAAAGCACCTTTGTTATATCATTAATGGAATGTTTAGGCCAGATTTTGGAAAAAATCTATATTTTACTAGAATATTCTTCTTTAAAGCTTGTATTTTAATAATTTTACTTGGAATTGGATATATGTGGCTATTACAATTAACTCAGATTTTGCCATTTTATTCCTGTGTACAAATAGTGTTTTTATTGTTCCCTTGCTTCAGAGAAATAATATAAACCAAATTGGTGGTCACCCCTAACAATAAAGTCCTCACTTTTCAAATTAACACACGAAAGTAGCCACTATTTTGTTGAAACTGGAGTCAGTTTCTTTCATTTTCCAGAACTCCATAACAGGCATGGCTTTTTCATTCCAGTACAATACTGCCATACTCCCAAGCAACAGCCTAGTTAGCAATGCATTAGTCAGGGTAAAATGATATTATAAAGGTGGGGGCTATAGAACTCAGGGTGAAAATACTACCATTTGAAAGAAAAGATCATTTTAGTCTTTCTGTTTAGATTTATCCCCAAATGACCATTTGGGATGCTTGATATACTAAACATACCTGTAACAACCATATTCGTTGAAAAAACTTTTACTTATTTGTTATCATTTGTTTTGGCAAGTTAGAGAAAGAGAGACAAGAGAGACAGAGATTGAATCAAAGAAAATGTAGCCACAATATAATTACTATTTATAATTCCCTGTCTCCTAGAAAGTCAGCATTGTGATGAAGCTAAAGATCTTGCTTTATGTTTACATATACAATGAGAATTTTTTCCTGCTGTTTATGACAGCTGTGAGAACATTTTATTGGAATTTTCTCTTTCTTTAGCAAATATATGCTCTTAAACTTTTAGTTGTTTTGTTTGCTTTATTGGTTACTGACCTATCACTTATAATTTTTCATGTAAAAGGCTAATCTATGGAATTTTTCTTCATAGTTGTTGGAAGATTTTATAAGAGTGGATAGAGTAAGTTGGTCTTCCTCATAAAATACATAAACATTTTAGCAGTGCTAGATTACCTTCTTGAATTTAACTTATATTTACTGGGTGATCATTCTATGTTGAAAATAGGGGAAACATATTAGTTATCCATGTTTTTGTGCCTAGGAATAATTTATGGTAAGTAGACATGCCTGTTTATTTAACCAGTCTGAGGATGGTTAAATAAAGGCTAGTATCTATCTATCTATCTATCTATCTATCTATCTATCTATCTGTTGTGAATAAAATCAATAATAAATTTGAATTAAGTTCCTATATCAACATGTTGTGATAAATAAAATATTTTAGACCAAAGAAAAAAAATCTGATTTTCTGAACATTTCCATTCTGTGAAAGTATGGATTGAAGCTGGGTCTCCACTAGGTAACATAGTTAACACATATTTGTGAAATCAGTGATACATAACCAGAATGCAAACCAGTTGAATATAAGCCCCTTAATGGTGGGGAATTTGTCCTGTTCACTTCTATTTTTCCAGTGACTAATAGCCATACAATACATATATATTGAATATAAACAAAAGAAAATATAGTTAAATGAATAGACTAAGGAATTATAATGTTAAAATTATGCTTGCTGTTATATAGTGTTGCTTAAGAAATTTTTACCTAATTAGAATAAATTTAAGAACTGCAGTAAGTATCAACAGACTGACATATGTACCATAAATCTATTTTATTTCTTTCTAAGTAAAATGGTTACATATGACTGGCGCATATTGTTACTTGGCTTTGCTGACAATTGCACATTTTGCTTCACATTGTATGCATTTTTGTATTCAACTAGACATGCTTATTTATAGAAAATTTGGATTTATTTTGTAGTGTAAATTATAACATATAATTCTTGTAAAATTATTTTTTTCTAAAAAAATGTTTTCCTTCATGCAATGTGAGGGGATCATGTGGCATTCATAGAGATATAAACTTTAGAATTTTATTTATTATAGACAAAGTTTGCCTTTGTATCCATTTGGTATCACCAAATTGTAAGTTACATGCTTTGAGTACTTTAACCAGTGCTTAGTTAATTTTGTGTGGGGTTTAGGAGGTAATATAGGGAGTATGAAATGCCATTCTGTTGTTGAAGCAAATGTCTTTTTTTCTTTTTCTCATGGGCAATTTAGATTAAAATTTGAGCAAGTAAATAGGATCATAATTTGCTTTGAGCATCTGTATTTATTCTGCTGTAACAAAAATACTTCATTTTAGTGCTCACTGTTAGGTATCTATTCAGAGTACTTATTTACTGCAATTTCTCTAAGAAAAATTTAGCTTGAAATGGATTCTCAGCTTTACCATATGTTTGATATAGTTCTTCATGAAAATAGAAACATACAAGAAATCTGAGCAAGTTCTTGCTGACCTGTACAATACCTGCATCCTAATAGGTCATATTTCAGATCCTATATTTTTGATAAATAGCCCGGCTCTTTTAAAAAGCTCTGTCCGTGGTGCTGAAACCTCTTGTGACGTATGAGCATGTCTTACTGATGAGTTCTAATGTCAGCCTCTCTGTGATAGTGATTCATCAGGTTGTAAAATTTGTGTTAGGGAAACACATTTAATTAGCAAGTTTCATATTTTGGTTGTGTTAAAATTAACACAGTTGTCCTTTCTTTTTAAAGAGTTCATAACAATTACTTTCCAACATTGTCAAAAACAGCTAATACTTTATTAGAAACTCTCAGTGCTATCACAAAAGCAAATGTCTAATATTAACAAATAAACTGATATGATTTCAGTGGTAGAAATGTTTACAGGCCAGTGACATGTTGATGATATGCAGAAAGCTATGGTAAGAAAACTTAAACACTTGATTATGAACAGATTAAGTAGCAGTTAACATGGAAGACTTGTAGCTTTGTAGAGATAAGCAATTTGCCTATAAAAATTAAGGCTTATTACCTTCTGTAAATTTTTTTTTTAGTGTTTCAGGATGTTTTCTTTTTACACAAATACATTGGTTTTGTAGGACAATGGGTTTTCGTTTGTAAATATGACTAAAGCCCTAAAAATCTTGGTCGTGTTTTCCAGGAAAAATTCTTGTATTTTCTGTATAAGACTCTAAAATAATTAGTAATGTTATTAGCACTTCAATTCAGTGATTCTCAATTTTTCTAAGCTGTGTTATTTAGGTGCCTTACAGTCATGGAAAACTGCACTTAATTTTTTAGTCTCAGAAGCTTTTCATGAGCAAAACTGTCCTCTTAAATTTCTGTTGAACTCTGGAACTTCTTCCACTATGAATTCAGTATATCTTACAGTAAAATTTAAAAATCCTAGTCTCCTAAAGTTCTAAAATCCATTGTTATCCTGGGGAAAAGAACCATCCGCTTTGATCATAACTGTCTTTAACTCAGTACCGACTAGGTTAGTTGCTATACAAGTATATAAACCTCCTTCTTGGGGGTCATGTTTCCTTGCTGTATTTGCAACATAGAAGATTATTAGATTGTTTGCTTGTTATCGCCGTGAAGCTCATTAAGTGTTTACAGTCACAGCAAGATTTGAAAATTACACCTAGATCATACGTCCTACTGAAATTTGGCAATATTTTCTGCAAAGCAAGCAGCCTAATGTTGAGCTACTACCAATTATTAAAATAAGACTTTCATTTCCTTAGATATTGGATTTATATTATATGAACTTAATAATTAAATCCACTCCAAAAGCTGCTTGTTAAGAAAAGAAAATCTATAAGTGAATACATAATTTCCAAGAGGATTTGTTTCTGTCAATAAAGGGTTAAGTACAATGTTATTATTTTCTTTCAATATTGATAAAGTGCCTTCTAAAATCCATTTTTGTGCATTATAAAAATGTAGTTACATCACCCAGTAAAAGTGTCTTACTCTTAGCATTCCAAATTTCATTATAGAAAAACACTTTTTGAAAACATTGTCATTTAAATGATATCTGGTCAAATGATATTTCCCAGAAGTTATTCTTTATTTAGAAACAAAACAAGACAAAAGCAATTGATTTTAATCCAAAATGTATTTTTCCTTATAAAAGAGGTCCACATATTCACTGTGTCTACTCTACAGAATTTGTCCATTTTATTACACCACGTGTCAATTCAAGTTTATCTGGTCACTGCAAAAACTCGTGGCTAACGTGTAATACAACACAGGAGGAGGTATTGCTCAGTTCAACTACTCTTATATACTTAAAAAAAATACAGAAATGTTTTTGTCCACTTTAACTGTAGTCCAGACATAAAAGTTACATGAAAGTTCTAGAAAATGGAATTGTTTTATTTGGTTGCCACAGTACCCTTCGAAGCCAGTCAATTAAAATGCTGAACTTGTACATATGTCCATTGGTCAGGAGCAGCATTGGTGAAGCTTAAACTTCCTTCTACAAAGTAATATTTCTCTGCCTTTTTTTTTTTAAAGTACAACCACAGTTTTGAGTTTTCTTTGAAGTAGATTTAGTTAGTTGTTTTTAGGACATGTTTGTTGGCACACCTATAACAGTTGCTTTTACTTCCAATGCTGTACCTTTTTCTTTGCCTGCTTCCCAGAGGTTGATCAGAGGAGGATAAAGCTCACTGAATGCAAAGGTTGGTTTCTGTAAGTAATTTCTCACATAGTTATGTCTACCATCACAGTTCATTTCTTGAGAGAGGCAGCTGAAAAGACATATCATACCAATAATCCCTAGAAAACCTCCAAGGTAGGCCATAAATGTTGTGGTGTTACTCTTATCATACTCTTTTCGATCAGGGTGCAAACCTTTTGTGGTGACATTTACACATTGTTTTCTGCTTTTTTGATAGATGGTGGGGATATCAATACAAATCTTATACTCAGTTGATGGGTTCAGATGAGTAAGATTATATACCTTGACATCAGATGGTATTCGAGCACTTTGGGCAGCATGGGAATTTTGAGTCTTGATAAAGGCTGTCCACTTAACACTGGATTTGAGAATTTTAGAACTTGCTTTCCAAGACACCAGAACTGAGTTGGCCTGAACATCTTTTATTTTAATATTCAAGGATCCATTGTTATCCTGGGGAAAAGAGCCATCCACTTTGATCATAATAGACTTCAAGTCAGCACCAACCAGGTTAGTTGCTATACAGGTATATAAACCCCCTTCTGTTGGGGAGATGCCACTTATATCTAGTGTGCCTTCAGAATGGACATAGAACTTGTCTGTCACAGTATTAGGCAAGAGTTTTTTACCAGAAGGTATGATCCAGGAGATTTCAGGCTGTGGCTCTGCAGTAGCTCTGCAGTGTAAGGAAACATAGCTCCCAGTTTCTAAATCCAGATTAGAAGGAAAACTCTCTGGAGCTATAAGAGGGAGACAGATTTCCATCATTTCCCTGAAATGCACCTGCCGAACATTCTGGCCTTGGAATTCAGGTGGGTCCACGCAAAACAGTGAATCTGGCTCCATAAATCGAATGTTGGTTTTGTTCATATTAATCCAACGGATGACACAATCACACCTGATGGGATTGCTGTGTATGCTGATTTCCTTGAGGTTTGGCAGAGACTCAATGGTACTGCGGTACACGGCACTAAGGGCATTGCTGTTAAGCATGAGTGATTCCAGCTTGGGTAGTCTGAAAAATGCATTTGGGTGAATGTAAGATAACCTGGGGTTGTTAGTAGCTTCTATTTTTCTTAAATCTGGCAGATTATCCACAGCAAGACTGTCGATGGAAATCAGCTCAGGCATATTGTTTATCCCCAATTCTTTTAAATGTAGCATACTGCTAAAATCACCCCTCCGTATTCTATTAATGGGATTTTTATTTAGATCCAAAAATTTGAGGTTTACCACTTTCTGAAGCGCAACATGGGGCACTTTAATAAGCCTGTTGTCATAAAAAGAGATGCTTTCTAAGTTTTCAAGTCCAACCAAGGCATTATCTGGTATTTCCGTGAGATTTATACCAGCTATAACCAGGCTGCGAAGATTGATAAGAGGCTTAAAGTTCATGTCTTTGATTCTGATGATTGGATTTTCCCCAATCATCAGAATCTCCAGATTGGGAAGAGCCTCAAACCACTTACTGTTGATCATCTGCAATCTGTTTGAATTGAGATGAAGTCGAAGAAGATTATGTAGGCCAATAAAGGCTCCGGGTGAAATTGTAGAAAGCAAGTTGTGATTAATATAGAGTTCTTGTAAGTTACTAAGTCCAGACAGACATTTTTCAGGCAGCTCAGTAAGTTTGTTTTCCTCTAGGTACACAGAAAGAAGCTGAGCCATCTTTTTTACATTAATATTGGTAACTGAAGATAAATTGTTTTGAGATAAGTCTAGGCCAGTAAGATTTACTGGAAAGTCTATGGAGTATTCAATTTTTGCAATATTGTTAGTCTGTAGGAGCAGAATCTGTGTGTCAGCAGGCAATCTGGCTGGGAAATTTGAAAGACCTAAATCATTACAATCCACTGTAGATGCTTCCATATAAATGGATCTAGGTGTAAACCAGGGCCGGATTTCACATGTACATAATCGTGGGCAATCTGCTTTTTTATCTACAGCTTGTACTAGTGTAGTGATAGCTAGGCCAAGCAGCACATGAATTTGGAGTGGCAGGTCCTTCATCTTAGCTTTCTTCTTCAGAGATTTAATGGGTCCTTAAGGATTCCTCGGTCACTGCTAGTAAGATCAGTAAGAGCTGATAGATAAGGAAAAGAGTTGCTTTTGTCAAATGATGAATGCCATAGAACTGCAAAGGTTTTCTTCATGGAAAAACGTGCCAGTGCCACAATTGCATTGTCCAGAAATGTCATGCATATTGAAGAAAAGGTTCCTATCTCCTTTATGATAGAATATTGATATACTTTTTGAAGATGGAGTATGTATAGATGGTCACAGGAAATTAAGCAATTCATTTATTTAAGAGTGTAATATTCAAATCCCATGCTTGTTCAGTACTTGCAGGAATAGCAGCATGATGCTAACTATAATAAAATAAAATATAAAAGAAAAAAGAGAAAAATAATTAGTCCAAAGGGAAAAGAACACAATATCCATTAACTAATTATGATTATCTTATATATAATATTCTTAGTTTACAGTTAATTCAGTATGTTTTGATGACCTTATCCTTGTTATGACTGTCCTTAATAGTTGTTGGCCCAGACATTGGATAGGCTGGATTTATTTTTTTTTGGAGTATAGTTGATTTACAATGTTGTATTAGTTTCAGGTGTGTACATCAAAGTGAATCAGTTATACATATACATATATACACTCTTTTTTAGATTCTTTTCCCATATAGGCCATTACAGAGTATTGAGTAGACTAGGCTGTGTTTTATAGTAGGTCTTTATTAGTTATCTATTTTATATATAGTATATGTCAATCCCAATCTCCCAACTTATCCCTCCCCTCCTTTCCCCTCTGGTAACCATAAGTTTGTTTTCTACATCTGTGACTCTATTTCTGTTTTGTAAATAAGTTCATTTGCATCATTGTTTTAGATCCACATATAAGCAATATACTTGTCTTTCTCTGTCTCATTTACTTTACTCAGTATGACAATCTCTAGGTCCATCCATATTGCTGCAAATGCCATTATTTCGTTCTTTTTTATGGCTGTGAAAGTGGATCTTTAGAAGACTGAAGTTGCATTAAACGTAAAAATTATTCTGTCAGTATTTGTCTTTGTTTTCAGATATTTGCTTGTTTATAGCCTGTAATTTATTATTTGTCGTTCTCTTTGACAATTAGTTATGGGGAAAAAAAAGAAAACCTTTCAGTGATGGCTTTTTTATTTTCTCTTAGAGAGGCAAAATTAAAAGTTTATAAATAAATAATACTGTTCAGTTACAATCAAATGAGTTAGCCTGTGGTTCCTCAGGTTCCCAGGAGATGACATTTAGAAATAAAATTATAAAATGAACTAGAAATTGTGGAATTTCGCTGAATTTTTCATTTTAATTCGTATTTCTCTCCATAGTCTCCTTTGTGTAAAGTGACTTGAATTTTGCAGCATTTGGAAAAGGTAGTCTAACTTGCTGTAGATGTACCTGTATATTGTCATACTTAACTGAAATTCAGATTAATGTTAGACTGTTTTATTTTTCCCTGAAAATAACTTACATTCCATTAGTTACTAACAATGAAAAAGTAACTTTGATTACATCGCTAATACAGACACTTAGATGTACCTTCTTTTAAATGGTTACTGATGTCTTTATCATAACAATAAGCAATCTGAAACCAAGTTGCTATTTTGATACGTGCTGTATTGTAAAATACCACATTACTTTTACATGTACACTCCATCCGTTGGACTGCTGGTGAGCTCTCCCCGCAAGTGTGCAGGACAGCTGGAGCACGGCTGGACTGTTCATTCTGAGACTTCTTGCCTACCAGCAGTAATGGTCTGCTGAATAATCAGTCTGTGAATTCTGTTCTTTTCTTTCATCCCTGCCCAATATTGACATTCATAATGGCATTGTTGAGTGACTCTAAGGTAGGTACTTCAGTGACAGAGATCAGTGTATTTGGAGATATGGTCTCTACAGAGAGATAAAACTCTTTTTAATTTAAAACATTCTTTGGTTTTCAAAATTGTTGGAATATTTATAGTTCAAAGTCACACCTAATTCTCCTCTTATCCTTTAAGAGATGTGATAAAACTGGATCATGAAGTTCAGATAACTCCTAAGTTATCTTGAGTTAAGTGTCTTTGCTTTTTTTGTTTGTTTGTTTTGTCTTGTTACTTCACCTATTTGCTGATCAAAATTCCTTTTTTCAATACTGTTCACCTATTACTCTTAATCTGTTTTAAGTAAGCTCTAAGCCCCTTGAGGAAAGAATTTAATACAACTGCTTCTTCCCTGAAGATGTTTTATAAATCCTTAACCCTAC
>NW_006771479.1:131917-179763 GCF_000442215.2 Lipotes vexillifer | reverse complement strand
CCCTACACGATCTGGGGTCCCTCGTCTTTTTCTCTGTGTTCTTGTCATTTTCTGCCATTCTTCTACATGCAGCCTTCTCTCTGCCAGTAGAACTGTGGGTGCCTCACCCTTTTCTCTCTGCCTGGATTGCCTGTTTCTTTGTTTTACATTAATTATTCCTGTTTTATCAACCCTCAGTTCTAGCATCATCTCTCTGTGAAGCCTTCCATATAACCCCTCCCCCCCCACTGAACGACTCTGAGGTCGTTCAGTGGCCCCAGCACACAACCTCTGTCAGAATATTTAGTTGGTTCTCTGCCCCACCAGACACTCACTTCCTTGAGAGCCTAAGGCCTGCCAGCTCCTGGGCATGGTAATTAGAACATAGTAGATGCTCAAGAAATGTTTTCAGTGAACTGATAAATGAATTATATTACTTAATAAATGTACATGTTCATGTTTGCTGCATACAATTTAAGCAGTTCGGTTTGTTTGATTTCCTAATTTCAGTATTCAACTGGTTTAACTTGGGTAAATCTATTAGGTACACAAAATGTGTGTTACCTTTATTACTAAAATCCAAAGATTAAATTTGAGTGTAATACAAAGGAACCAGACTTTAAAGTCAATCTAATATTATATCTTAGTTTATTCCTCAATTTATCCAGTCAACATTTAATGAACACCTTTTATGTGCCAGTTATTGGGTTAATAGTTGGAGGATAAAAAGATGACTTAAATATGGTCTCTTCCCTTCACAAGTTTTCAGTCTTTCTGGGGAGACACAGGTAAACAGATGGTTACAATTCAGTGTCAGGGATGAAATGAGAGCACATAGGAGAGGCATCAGGATAAAACTTAAAATAGAAATCTGTTGCCTCTTTATTCTCAAAATAAAGAAAAAAACCTAGGTACAAAGTATAAATTTCTGCATGTTGCCATAAATCACTGGGTTGAGAACTGAGCAATCATAATTTCTGCCAAATAACCAGTTATATCCACTTTCTCTGGCAGAGCAAAAAGACTCCTATATTCTCCTTTATGTTAACTAGAGGATTAGAAATGTTCAAGGTGAAACATTCTTTTTGGGGGGATGTTAACCTAATAATACCACTTTTTGTTTTAAAAGTTTTGTATTTTCTTAAATTTATATTTATGTTTAATTAGAAGCTCTATTCTGACCTCATTTCATCATTTTGGCATAGCCATATGCCAGAAACAACCCTATCTGAACTATATTTATTCTGCAAGCTTTTGAAAATAGAGTTCTTAAAGTGGTGAACAAATTCAAATTTTATTTCTCCAGGTCTGTAGGAAGAAATTATCAGTATGGGAAGTACAACAGAGGATATGTAAATTTTGCCTTTATTGTAATATTGATTTTTTTCTCATGTTTTTGAAAACGATTATGATACTTTCACTGTTGGATTATTTGGCATGGATTGTTTGCAGGATAGTAAGGCAGTAATAATATCTTACATCTTAGAGCTTTGTGGTTTTCCAAGCCCTTTGTTATTCATTATTTTATGTTAATAATGGCCTTGAAACAGATTGGAGAGGGATTTTAACCACTATTTATTTATTTATTTATTTATTTGTAAGGGTATTGACACCTATCTGCTTGAAATCACACAGCTAATAATTGATGAGGTGGGATTAGAACCCAGGTTTTATCCTTAGGCTTGCATCCATATGTAGAGATGCTATGAAATTATTTTAACAGAAGGTAATGTAGTGATGTTTTTCTGAGGAAGGGCTGGCATTACCTTTGACTTCAGCTTTTCAAATTTAGAAAATTAATTTTATCAATCTACTAATAGTGACTAGGGTATGATTCACACTAACCAAACTCACAAAGGACAAAACCCAAATGCCAGTACATCACAATGAGAAATATGACTGTCAAGAGAGTACAAATACTTGAATCTGCTGGGCAGTGCTTTTGCTCCATTTAAAAAATCTACTTGGAAATACAAATTATGAATGTGCAATTTGTTTGTAATTATAGAGTCAGGTACAGGGAAGTTAGGTTAGACTTCTTAATTATCATCATCATCAGAAATGGTAGCCTGACATACCTGCTTTAGTAAAGAGCATATCATTGCCAGAAACTGGACCTCTTGAGTCTCATGGCCCTTAGCATGACCTCAGCCCCCAAACGTCTATGCTGGGAAGCTTTGCCTGGATTCATTCTTGGTCACCTCTCATCTGCGTCATGATAATCATTTGTTTACACTTCTTTTTTCCCTTACTGCCCAGAAAATTATTAGACAGTAGATTATTACTAGACATTAGATTATTAGACTATTTCCTTACTAGATATAAGATTATTAGATTATTTTCTTACTAGATTATGAGATTATTATTATTAGGAACTATGTTCAGCTTACTTTTGATTATATTAGTACATTTGATCGGTTGATTAGTACCTAGGCCAGTATATAGGTCATTAAACAAATGTTTGCTACATGCTAACTCACAATTGTGTCTTTCTATAATTTGTGTTGGATGATAGAATATGGAATAATGATTAAAATGACTGTTTCCCTTCTTAAATAACTTAAACAACATAGAAAAAAAAATAAAGAGAAAAAATATGCTCCCAGATTTTTACAGAATATTTTTCTTATTGTTTGGTGGTTAGAGAGTAAAAATAGGGGACTTCCCTGGTGGCTCAGTGGTTAAGAATCTGCCTGCCAATAATGCAGGGGACACGGGTTTGAGCCCTGGTTTGGGAAGATCCCACATGACGCGGGGTCACTAAGCCCATGCACCACAACTACTGAGCCTGAGCTCTAGTGACTGTGAGCCACAGCTACTGAAGCCCACGTGCCTGGAGCCCGTGCTCCACAACAAGAGAAGCCACCGCAATGCGAAGCCTGTGCACTGCAACAAAGAGTAGCCCCTGCTCGCCTCAACTAGGGAAAGCCCATGTGCAGCAATGAAGACCCAACGCAGCCAAAAATAAATAAATAAGTAAAATAAAAATTTATATATATAAAAGAAGAGGGCTTCCCTGGTGGCGCAGTGGTTGAGAGTCCGCCTGCCGATGCAGGGGACACGGGTTCGTGCCCCGGTCCGGGAAGATCGCACATGCCACGGACCAGCTGGGCCCGTGAGCCATGGCCGCTGAGCCTACGCGTCTAGAGCACAGTGAGAGGCCCGCGTACAGCAAAAAAAAAAAAAAGAAAGAAAGTAGAAATAACACAGGTATACTGCCCCCTTTCCACTGGCAAAACAGAAAGTGGTTCACTTTACCAGCACCAATTTAAAAACATAGCTGTTCTTTAGGTACACTTTAGCTTTATCAGTGAGAAAATGGTTTCTGCTGGTGGCTATTTTGAGATTTGGGCTAGATAACAGTGATAATGGTGATGTTGATATTAGAAGGAGATATTGTCGTTGGTTTATTTATGTGCATTTGTGTAAAAATTTTTTTAAATAAATTAATTATGTCATTAAAAAATAGATGGACCAGCTGAATCCCATTTTCACTTTTTGAGAATTTTAATGCGTGTGCCCTAAACCCTCTCACTTCTATCCTCCCTCGTCTTTCCCTCTTCTACTTTTACTTTTTGAATATAACGAAAAAAATAAACTCTCTGAAAAATGGTTTCAAACTTAGAAAATTTGTATTATGTAATTATTGATATACTTAACATAATTTCCCATACTCCATCAATTTGCTGGGATTATTTTTTCTCCTAAAGAGTAGGAAAATTATACTTCAAAAAGTCAGTATTTCAACTTAGGTTTTGAAGGTTTTAGGACTGTTGCCTGGATAGATGATCTGGAGCCTAGCATTGGGACTGGGACATAATAAGTCTTCAAATAAATATTATATTATGGATGGATGGGTAATAAGTCTTCAAATAAATATTATGGATGGATGAGTGGATGGATGGATGTAAAGTAGGTAACATGTAGATAAAGTATTTTGCTTCTCTTCTTTAAAATAAATTAAGCCATATGCAAGTAAATCTTAATAGTGGATGAATTTTCATTAAATGATTTCTTGTTGTTAGGGTACACATTCATATATGTAGTCATATGTAGGAGCTAAGGACCAACCCATAATTAACTATTGCTCTTTTCAGTTGTTTTTTCATCTAAAACTAGTTTATAAGGTTATTTTTTGTACCTTCTTTTAGTTTTTTTTTTTTTTAATTTCATTTATTTATTTATTTTTGGCTGCATTGGGTCTTCGTTGCCATGCGTGGGCTTTCTCTGGTTGCCTTGAGTGGGGCTACTCTTCGTTATGGCGTGCAGGCTTCTCATTGCAATGGCTTCTCTTGTTGCAGAGCACGGGCTCTAGGCGTGTGGGCTTCAGTAGTTGTGGCATGCGGGCTCAGTAGCTGTGGCTCGTGGGCTATAGAGCACAGGCTCAGTAGCTGTGGTGCGTGAGCTTAGTTGCTCCATGGCATGTGGGATCTTCCCAGACCAGGGCTCGAACCCGTGTACCCTGCCTTGGCAGACGGATTCTTAACCACTGCACTACCAGGGAAGTCCCCCTTCTTTTAGTTTTAAAGGCAACAGAAACATGTATTAAAGCAAAATAAGTTATAATTGAATATTATACAAGTTCAAAAGACAATGTTAATGAAATGTCACCAGGAATGAAAACTGACATATCAATGAAATGTATTATATAAAGGCTCTTTTAAATGACTTGCATGAATGACTCATACAGTCCAAAATCAACCCTTATGTAGAGCTTATCATCTATCTAGTTTTTCATTTATTCTTCCATTTGATCTGTCAATAAATGTTTGCTGAGGGCCTACTGCATCAGTCACTGTGCTTGCATTTCTAATCTTTACATTTTATAAGATTTTTAAGAATTGGAAGATTAAAAATGATTTTTCTTTGACAGAGAATAATTGGCAGTGAACTTAAGGCCCTTTTTCTGGGGGTGTGGGTGGTAAATTCAAAGACCTTTTTTTTAAATTTAGAAAGCATTTTAAGATGTGGAATTTTCCTAATACATATGTCCTTTTGTGCTTTCTGAATTTTTCTCACGATGTCTTTAATTTTTTTGTTGGCTTCCCCACATAGATTTTGCCTAAGGGAGAGTCAAAGATCTAAAGTGTTTTCTGTGTTTTAAATTAAACAAGTAATATATGTATAATTAGACTCTGACCAGCAGCATGAAACCTCCCAGTTTAGGCCATTAAAAGAAAACAATTTTAAGAGTTCTCATATCTTATGATATTTTTTAATACCTGTGGACACTCGTAACTTTAGGTTTCTTTAAATAAAAATAGAAATTATTTCTAGATATAATTATGTATGCAACTTTTGAGAGCAAAAGCTACTTTTTTCTTTGTAAAAAGATCTTAATTCTTTAGCTTATTCTGTTTTTCTACATTTATGGAACATTGACCAGACACCTCCTTTTTGGCAGGCACTGTTGTAGCTACTGCAAAGTCAACAATAAATAAGGTGAACTATCTGCTCACCAAGTTCTGAGTTACTGAAGGAGAAAATAGCAGAGGATGATGCACAGTAGAGTTGACTTGTTGTAATAGTAGTATGTGTACTACTCTATGGATGCACAAAGGAAGAGGCTTAGTTCTATCTGTCCAACGGAAGTAACCTGAATGTCCTGTGTTCTCTTATGATGCTTATAAAAAATCAGCTGAAGTAGTGGGGAAACACATGGGTGAGAAAATGTAAAATCCACTACCTTTCAGGTGAATTTTTACAATCCTGAAGCTTAAGAACAAAGCGTGGCTTCTTCCCCGTACCTCATTATGTGTATTATAAAGACTACAGAGTCTGAAGAAGAGAAACATTTGGATGCTTAAGATAAAAAATTGTTCAAGATAGGAGGTTGCTATGGCTACATTAAAGCCCAGTTTTTCCTTTTCTTCTATAGCAAATTGCTAGCTAAGTTCATTTGTATAAAGTACTTAAGTTCTATTCTCCCATTATCTGACTTTATATTCCTTTGTTGTAAGACTCCGTCTTTCTTCAATTCTAATTGAAGGTTGCATATCCCAAAGGTATTGTTACATTATTCTAAATGCATCCCTATAAAAGGCTATTCTTTTTTCCTTGAGAAATATTTATTTTCCAGTTTTTCAGAATTAACTGTTTCAATATCTATGTCAACTTTCAGGGAGTGGATAATGATGACTAGAGTAGTTTAATGGATACTATCTTAGAATATTTATCTGTTAATAAAAAATTGATATAGGGGAAGAAAATTTGCTTTACATTCTGAAATATGGATCAGGTTTACTCAGCGATTGTGTGATTGTAGACAGGACATCTTACTTTCCTGTGCCTCAAGTTATTGATCATTAATTAGTTATATGACCGTTAAGGTTTCTTCATATTCTAAACTGACACTACTCTGAACAGGAAACATATTTTAAAAGATGACCGAAAAATAGCTGTGGGTAAGCTGACTTAATCAGTTTTAACCTTTGTATTTAATTGATCACTAATTTATGTTTAGTGCTGTAACCCTGTGTCAGAGACACATTAGGATCACTGAATTTTAGTCATTATGGGGCTTTTAAATGCTATCAGATTAATTATCTGCCATTATTCCTATTTCATTTTACGTTTACATCTAGCTGGTAGTAAATGAGGAAGAGAGTTACTTTAGTCATCAAATTGAGGCACACTACACTGGGTAAGTAAATTGCCTGGATTAGGTCCCTTGATGGAATAACTGAGGCAAAAATGAGTTGCCAGTAACTATTAATATTGACATATGAACAATATATTCAATATGATATTTTTGCTAATTTGAAAGATATGAGTTTTTAGTAATATCAAGTTCCAGCCACCTGAGTAAATTTAGTATATAAAATTAGCATATTTTTGATGTCATAAAATGTTTTAGCTGGAAATGGGCATACAGATCTGTTGATTCTCAGCCTCATCTCAGTTGTGAAAACCTTTGTTCAAATAAAGTCTCACCTAGATTCAGAATAAGTCAAACATAGGGAGGAAGATCCATTCTGGTTAGCATGGGACGTGGGATGGTGCAGGAGAGTGTGGTTTCTGGAAGGATTTAGATGGTACCCAGCTTAGCCTTTCTGCCCATAGCATCTGATCCTGAAGAGGCTCCAAAGACCTCAGTTTTCTGAACCATCCATTTATTCCCATCCTCTCTTAGAAATGAGGCAAAGGAGGCCCTCAGAGTGAAATGACTCATACCAAGTGGTTCATTCTAAAACGGTGTTGAAAATTTGGAGAGACTTTAGGCATTCTTTCTAACACAAATTCCCCCAATGTCATCTCATTGACCTTGACTGAATCCTAATTGGTCTTTCTCCTTTCAAGTGAAAAATCCCTAAGTGTGTTATGATAGCACTCAGCTTCCATGGTCAGTATTTGCTGAGTAAGGGATGGGGCAAGGAAGAAGGAAGTGCTCTGGAGGAGGGTGGGTATGGTAAGAGCAGTTAGTAACAATACATTAATGGCAAGCATGTCCCATGTACCACTGGTCTCATGCCTCATGTAAATTCTCACAGCTACTCCTCATGTCGTCTCTTTTTGCAGACGCTAATATCGTCCTTAATTTTCACATGAGACCAAAGAGGTTAAATGACTTGCCAGTTTACACCCCCTCAGATTCAAATCCCTTTATTTTGCCTCTGAACCACTGTTAAATTAATTAAACAAGGAGGCCATTAACTGATAGGACTCTTAATTCTATGGTGACCTATGTAAGCAAACCAAAATCTAAGCCTGTAAATGCCTCAAGGTTACAAAATCAAAATGCTAAAGACAAGCAGGCAAATAGCTTACTAGGCTTTAAGCTATAGACAATAACTCCCTATTTTTGCTTCCACATTTTCTCTCTCAAAGCCTCTCTCTGAGCTCCGGCCAAAGGAGTCTCCTAACCACTTCCAGTTTGGCTCTACCCTATTCGAATTGATTTTTGCTCAAACTCTTAAAATCTTAATATTCCTCAGTTTATCTTTCACTACCACTAAGCTCTACTTCCTCTCAAATGTTTATTAACATAGTACCACTCATCTTAGTAACTATTCAGAAATGTATTTCCTATAACTGGATGAGTACACTGGCTTTTGTTGTTGTTTGTTTCTCCTTCTCTGATAGAAAAGTTTTACTCAGATGAAATTTAGAAGGCAGTTGAGTGTTGCAGAAGGGGAATTAGAATAAGAAAACCTTTTTTCTAGGCCTAGTTTTGCTGTGTGATTCAGATAAATCATATTGCTCTCTGAGTCTTAGTTTCCCACAAAATGTGGGGTTTGGACAAAATTTTCACTATTATTTCCAAATTGATTGTTAATGTTCTGGGAAATCCCATAAAGATTTTTTTTATAGAGTTCCCATTATACAGAAATCTCTTTTTTAGAGAAAAATTATTTTTGTTATTGTACAGAATTTATGCACTAAAATGTATGTTATTACCCATATATTTAGTGAACACTATTTTTGAGGATGGTTTCCTTAGATTTTGATATTTTGAGAATCTCAGATCAGATATTTTGAGATTCTCAAACTGGATAACATGCTCTTTTGTCATTATGATAGGAATAGCTGTAGCTAAAAAGAAAAAAAAAAGAGAGGAGATTTGATATTATTTTGTGTCCTTGTCATATTCCGGACATTCTATTTGAACAGAGAATATTAGTGCAGATCTTAAACAAGTCATGTACTATTTTCATCCCTCATGAAACTAGGCTCAGCTGACTCCCTTAGATTAAAATGTAGGCCTTGCAATGAATTTCTTTTAGAGAAACCAGGAGTAACTTAAACAGCACAATTCTTTTTTTCTCCCGATTCTTAAAATATGCTTTGGGCAGATTGTGAGGTAGTCTTTAGATTTTTTTTATCTTTTTTCTTCTGCTGTTTTCAAATTTTGGGGCTTGTGCTATGTGGGGAGATCCATAGGGATAAAATAAAAAAGGATCAAGATAGTTTTCTTTAAAAAATAATGCTAAACATGGCACCCCAAAGCAGCAGATTTGTGGCAGCTAGTTATAGCATAGCTACAATCAGGAAGGATAATTCACAGTGCAGAAATTCCTCATTTATAATATTCTTTTAGAGAGTGAGGAGTGCCATCTGAGTCTCAGGAGTGTTTCATTTTGGTGTAGTGATTTCTGTATACTTAAAAATAACAGGTTGTCATAATTCAGAAAGACTCATGCACCCCAATGTTCATTGCAGCACTATTTACAATAGCCAGGTCATGGAAGCAACCTAAATGCCCACTGACAGACGATTGGATAAAGAAGATGTGGTACATATATACAATGGAATATTACTCAGCCATAAAAAGGAACGAAATTGGGTCATTTGTAGAGACGTGGATGTATCTAGAGACTGTCATACAGAGTGAAGTAAGTCAGAAAGAGAAAAACAAATATCGTATATTAACGCATATGGGTGGAACCTAGAAAAATGGTACAGATGAACCGGTTTGCAGGGTAGAAATAGAGACACAGATGTAGAGAACAAGCGTATGGACACCAAGGGGGGAAAGCGGCATGGGGGTGGGGGTGGGGGTGGGATGAATTGGGCAATTGGGATTGACATGTATACACTGATGTGTATAAAATGGATGACTAATAAGAACCTGCTGTATAAAAAAATAAATAAAATTCTAAAATTAAAAAAAAGGTTGTCGTGATACTGGCATTTCTTATCATGAAAAAAATTCTGATTTTATTTTTAATTACAGTTTTTGTTCAACTGAGCACTTCATTAATAGCATTATTTGTGAAGTTGATTTTTGTATGTAATTAGCCAAACAAATGATATTTCTAAGCCGGAACTTGTTCCGTTTATTTATGCTTGTATTTCTTCTGTGAGAATCATTCAGTGTATTGGGGAGCTCTAATTTATAACATAGCATAACATTACTTCATTCAGTATTGTGTGAGAGCCAGTGGAATTTGACTGTCTGATTTGCTTTTTAACCTCCTTTTTTTCATTCTCTTGTTATTTAGCATTTGTATAGTCCCAAGTGTAGGTGTCTGTGGGGAAAAGCACTCATTTGTGCATTATCCTTAACATTCACTCATCTTAGATTGAAGTATAATTATCTTATTTTCCGAATTAGAAAACAGAATAATGGAAAATTTGCTTCAGGTTATAATTAAACTGTAGATCTCTATTTGGGTGATTAATAGTAATTTAGCAGCAGGGTATTGTGAAAGCATGCAGACCCCAAAATTAGGAGAAGACCTCATGACCTTTAGTGACTTGATTTCTAAAATGAGAGGTCCCTCCATGCTCTATAATTAAAAATAATTTTTGTAATAATCTTAAATAAGTTCAAAATTGTTTAAATATATTTCCTGAGCAAATATATTACTGACAGATACTGACAGAATTTACATGGATATTTCATGATATTTTCAGATTTTCATGATGTTTATTCACATGTTTTACACATGTGTCAAACTGTGGCATATAGATAGGGTGGGAATTTTACTAGGATCAGAAGTAGTCTATAAAAGGATTCTTAGGACCTGGACAATTCATAGGAAATTTGGAGATTTCTTTTTTACTCGTATGTCAGGAACAATTTATATATGTGTAAAAAATAATTATTCTCTTTGCAAAATGTTCATGTACATGCACATGTGTAAGATCCATTAGTTCAGAAAATTCCCAATATGATTGACTAAACTTATGTACTAAGGTTTCCCATTTTGTTCCAACTTTTATTCCTATCAGTAGAGTTTTGGGTAATTGACTTAATTAGGCATCGATTTGTATTTGAAAACTTTCACATGGATAAAGAGGACAAGTCTGCCTAAATAAACTTTCCTTTTTCCCTTGATACTTTTGTTTTCTGAAAGCCTGTTCTTATTGTCCAGTTCCAGTTTATTTGGGTAGTGCAGTGGGCCGATTTGTAAATGATGCCATCCTTCTGTCTTAAGAGGCATTTCCAGCTGCATTTAGAGACAGTCTCTCTAGCAAATTCTCCTGATTGCGTGACAGGAGAAATACTTATATGGTACCTTGCAGTATGATGGTTTGGAAATGCATGTCTCAATGTAGACCTACTTTCAATTACCGTCCATTTCTGATGAAAACATTTGGGGTAATTTTCCAGACAATTCAAACAATTTTTAAATATTTTCTTCTTCATTATAAGGCAGCCAAATACCCTAACCTGTCTTTGCATTTTTTTTGTTTTTGTTTTTGTGGTACGCGGGCCTCTCACTGTTGTGGCCTCTCCCGATGCGGAGCACAGACAGGCTCTGGACGCGCAGGCCCAGCGGCCATGGCTCACGGGCCCAGCCGCTCCGCGGCATGTGGGATCTTCCCGGACTGGGGCATGAACCCGTGTCCCCTGCATTGGCAAGTGGACTCTCAACCACTGCGCCACTAGGGAAGCCCCCTGACCTGTCTTTGAAGTCTCCATTCTTTGAGTCATCTGAAGACTGTCCATCTCCCTGGTGTAGTTAAAAGAAATATAGAGTGAGTCCAGCCTGAGTTGACCAGGTACACATATGCTGCCCAGTGCTTTCTGATCACAAGCACTGCTCTCCCTGGCATCTTATACATGGGAGGACATGATAGGCATATATACCACCCCCACCAAAAAAAAAAGAAAAGAAAAAAAGTGTGTTCTATACTGATTGTCACAAGTACAAGTAAATGCTTTCATCCTGATCTCAGGAGGGTTGGTTTTTGAAGCAGAGACATGCCATAAAAGGATGACAGGAGAAAGATTTTCATCATGTTTGTGTTCTTTCATTAGCTCAGTTTGGCAGAACAGAAAGTCTTGGTTTTGTAAAGAAGATAAGGACGCCTCTGAACAAGAGTCCAATGATGTACTGTAGATAGAGACTGAAGAATATTTTAGTTGCAATATTATTACAGAAAACTGAAAGTTACATTTTAGAAAGGAATGTTCCTCTGACAGGAACTCAGAGTGCAGGGTCTCTGGGTACTTCAGCTTCTGTTCTGCACATAATAAAAAAAATTGGTTTTCATTGCTATTAAACAAAACAGCATGAATACCAGAGTTTTATATTTTTACTAAGAACTGTGAAAATAAAACACATTTAGAAAGGAATTGAAATAAAATGAGCTCCTGTGGTCAAATAATTTCTTCAAATGCAGTGAACAAGGGGATGAATCATAGCGTCACATTTCAGGTGTGCCATGGGTCAGCACTTGTTTGCCAATGAGTTCAGTGATGGCTGATGCTTTTCTGTTACTGTAACTGAGGGAGCTGATAATACAGATAGGGTCTGTATTATTAGTTCCTTATAATGAGCATGGAATTGCTTGTATATTTTCATTTGAAAAGCGTGTCAGATTTCCCTCATGCTCTGATTTCCCCCTTATGCTCTTGTCAAACTGCTTAAGACAAGTGCTATCTTTGAGTCCAGGGGCTACAAGAAAGATTTTAAAATAGAACAATAATAAAAACTCATTTGAAAGCTTGAGAAAACCTTTCCAAACTACGGTTTTGAGTTTCAAAAGTAATCATCTAAACACAGTATAGGGGGAGTTTTCATGCCTGTGTGCATGTTTGTGCATCTCTCAGTAAGAAGAACTCGCCACTGGACACATCGCGTGCTCTTTAGCACTTGTGTTGACAAATGATCATTGTGAGATGATCTGGTGGTACTTGGAGGAAGTCTGAAGGGGCAGACAGAGTTAGTTCTTGATGGGCCCTAAGTCAGTGAAGCTTTATTATTTATCTCATGTGTGGAAGTAAAAGGTACTATATGCAACTTAAAGCTTTGAGTTTCCTTCTTCCTGTCACTTAACAACTTATAGCCACTTAACTTTCCAGTAGCCTCCCAATTGCTCTTTACTTGTAGTTTATTTTGTGGGACTAACTTCAGTAAACAACTTGGGAAATTTCGTTGCCTGAAACCTCCTTGAATTCATTTAATATTATTTTTGACAGAGGGGACACAATTTGATTCATATTCTACCTGCTCATAATGGGCTTTATGATTAATTCTACTTTAATAAGTTTCCAGTAATATTCAACCACTATACCATTTAAGGGTTAGGCTACATTTTGGTAATGAACATTTGGGGGATCTGAGATGCCCAAAAACGGTGCCATAAAAAAAACAGCATGTATTGCCTTTAAGTGTTGAGTAGAAACGGTCAAAGTTTAAGGAGGAAGTAAAAAAGACAAAATGGCCATTTCTTTGAAAGGGAAAGTAGTACAATTTGTGATGCCTACAAATTTTAATTTTGTGTTAATAGGCAGTATAGGCCCTTGCTAACATTACTTCTTTTACAACAGCTACCTCATGAGGAGCTTGGGCAATATGCCAACTTAAGCTTTTTTTTTTTTTTTTTTTTTTGAGGTTCCACTTTGGCTAGAGGACCAGTCATGGAAAGGATTCTTTCAGAACAAGGTTGTAAATTTGCATCCACTTTACACTTAAAAGCCTGGTATTCATCTAATATATGGATTAGGTGAAAAGCTAGGTGGCAAATCACCTGTTTGGAAGAATTTCTTAGTGATAAATTGTCTACAGAAAATTTAGGAATACATTTAAAACTATCATTTTAAGGTAAGAGAAGCAAATAGTTTTACATTATGTTATAACAGCTTCACAGAGTCAGATTTAATATGTTTTTATTTTTGATTACTGAATTTGAGTTAGGAGAAAAAACTTTCCCTTCACACAGTTGCATGATTCAAAACCTAGAATCCTTTAAATTTGATCTGGGACATTCACCAAAATTTACTATTCCCGTGTGCCCAAACAAAATTATTTTGCGAAGTAAAGTTGATTTACCATTAATTTGTATTGCAGGAATATTTCACATTGTTCAGCCAAGAATTATTCAACATTAATTTCATATTATGAAGAAACTTTCTTTGAAGCTTAAGAATTTTTGTATTTAATACTTGTATTTTTTATATCATATTTACATTTTAGATGTCTTCTTCAAAGATAGCCATGTAGTAAAGTTTAGATTAAACCACTAGGGAGTTGGAGTTTAAGATCTAAATTTCAAGTAGACTAATTTTTTTTCATGGTGTTTTAAAATTGTAATACATGACCCTGGTTAGTAAGATATATCTTTGTCATTACTCCTGGTGTTGTGTAGGTTTTCTTGGAAGGTATAGTTTTGTTTCAGTGAATGAAAGCTATCCTCAGTGTATGAGAAGAATAATTAAACTGTGTCAGAATGATGAAAGATATGGAGTTGAAAATTCTAGTTTTGTGATTTTCTTTAATGACTGATCCCCAGCAATTATATGGAGAAACATAGATTAAAGAATATAATTTTCTCTAATGTAGACTTAATTCCAACATCTATGGACAGATAAGGTTTTTTTTTGTTTGTTTGTTTTTTGTGCTACGCAGGCCTCTCACTGTTGTGGCCTCTCCTGTTGCGGAGCACAGGCTCTGGACGCGCAGGCTCAGCAGCCATGGCTTACGGGCCCAGCCGCTCCGCGGCATGTGGGATCTTCCCGGACTCGGGCACGAACCTCTGTCCCCTGCATCGGCAGGCGGACTCCCAACCACTGCGCCACCAGAGAAGCCCCAGATAAGGTCTTTGATGCTTTAATTTCACATTTTACTGTAGTTCTGATCCTAACATTTCTTAAAGGTCTTTGTCATTTCCATGAATTTTTTGCTATCATATAACAATAGCAACAAATAACGAAACAATGAAAGTAATAGCAGTCATAATATGCTACATTGCAAAAAAAAGCTAAATTCATTTTTCATATATATCCCAGAATAATCCTGTCAGCTTGTGCTGTTATGCCTGCTTAACAGTGATGAAGTGAGGCTCAGAAAAATTTAACGAGTTGGTCAAAGTCTAAGGGCTGGTAAGTGATGGCTCCTGAGCTTGATCCCAGTTTCCCGATTCCATTATCGGTCATCTTTCTGTTAGGCTGTACTGCATAAAGCTTTGTGTTATAGATGCATAGGTGCTTGATTAGCCCCTTTATTAGTTGTTAATAAAGTACTTCCAGGTCTGCACCAATGTCTTATTTAGTTCATCAGCATACACAAGGCTGAATATTCCTTTTTTTGTATGATAAAATTAGATGATAGTTCTTTTTAAAACTTATGAAGGAAAAGTTAATGGTTCATCACATAGTTGGCAATGAACATGTTACATTGTACTGAAATTATTTTAGGCATTTTAGACATTTGTTCTTTAATTTGGCTTTTAATTTTCCTATTTGATGATGTTTATAGACCACCTTACCAAAAGTACTGCTTCGAGTCCCTGTTTGGTTTTCCTTATATAGCATTCAGGACCACTAGAACCTATTTATTTATTTACTTTTTGTTTATTGCCTGTTTCCCACCACCTCCAACTAGAAAGTTAGCTTTATTAAAGAGTTCCTGTTTTGTTCATGGCTATGTCTCCAATGTCTAGCTAGAATAGTGCCTGGCTAGTTAAGAAAGTATTGAATGAATGAATTAATATCAGTTGACTTTAATTGTAAATTCCCGAAATAGCATTATAAGAAATATTTAATGTGTAAGACACTCATTTGTGACCTCGGTTTTGCTGATGAATGCTGAGTTCCCGACAATAGCTTCTACGAGTGGAATACTGAATAACATAAACTTGGCAAACTGAGAAATAAATATGTATGTGTTTATAATTTGAGCGACTAAGGAAACTGTAGCAAAAGGAACTTATAAATAGTAGCATGTATAAAAGTATAGTTAAATACAGATTGCTTAAATCTCATCATGAGAATACCTCTAGTCCAATCTTCACCCTCATAATTGTATCTTGAATACATATGCCTGGAGAGAACTAATGAAGATAATGTTTTGTGAAAATGAGATAGGTTTTTTTCATTTGATTTTTATAGATTATGTCTGTAGTAGTAGTGTAGTGTAATGAGGGTGTAAGGGATATGGATTAATTTCTTAAATTCTGTGGCATTTCTACTTGGAGAACAGAGAAAACCATGTAAATTTGGTCATAGTATGTTCTTAATATCTGGACTTGTCACAGACTTAAAAAAATTAAAATGCTATAACAACAATAAAAAAGAATAATAATAAACATTAAGATAATTGAGTGTAAGTGTTGAGAAAAGTCCTCTAGAAAACTGGTTTGGAGTGGCTTGCAGGCCTTGCTCATGGCCAGCTGATAGTGATCAAATGGGAAGTGGTCATTACATCAACAATCTGTGAAGTTTGCATCTTTAGGGAAGCCTAGATTGGAGTAAAGAATCTGTGCTGGAAGATGATACTTACAGAAAATAGTGCGTTTCCCTAAATACCTTGGGGCATAAAAACACCCTTGTTGTAAAGAAATTCATATATACCCTGTTAAGGAAAAAAGTTGATGCAAACCAAAACAATATCTGCTGTTAGTCAAGATGTGCAAAGATTGTTGGTACTAAGTTTTGGCAGAAGTACTTAGAATCCATGCAGCACATGTAAAAATGAGTAAAATTTACTTAAATGTCAGCTCTGTGTACCACATTCTGTAATGTTATCAGCAGAATTGGAAGTACTCTACAGTACAACTCAGAGCTTTGAAATGAACAGTGAGTGTTACAAATAAATCTTTGGGAGTTCATTATCCAACAAAATTATTGCTCACTGTATCTGAAATAACAAATCTATGGCTTTGACATTTAATCAGAGCATGAACACATTTATTGAATCTCATATTTGACATTATTACTCCAGAAGTGCCCCAATTAAAGCGTGTGGATTTAAAAAATTCCTTTCAGACAAAGTAAAATGCACAATGCTTGTTATACATGCAGATTCTTTTTATTCTTTGCTTCATGTTCAGTTGCCTTTTCTTTAACATGCTTATTTTGAGTTTTTAATGAACAGAAATGGCTTTAATATAAGTATACAAAGAACAAACCAAGAACTTTTTTGTGTGTAACAATGGACCTAGAAGGTTGAAGCTGCCCATATTCCCCTGTGACTGTTCAGTTGAATGTAAACTATTTATAACCAAATGTGAAAGGAAGTTTCTATCTGCTGAGGCTGGTATTATAATATAAGATGATTTTACATGCCTACATAATTTGAATTTTTAGGCTTTAAATAAAGACTCTCCTTAGTCTGAGTCCAAGAAGAAAGGAAGGAAGAGAAGGAGAGAAGGAAAAAATAGGGAGAGAAGAGGGAAGGGAAAATGGGAAGGAATCTGGGTCTGTACCACTCTTTCACTTTCTAGTGAGAAACTCTAAGTATTGTCTATTCATGAGCTTCTGCAAATCACATTGCAGCTTAACTGTCTCTCCTCTTCTCTGATTTAATAGAAACTTTGATTGTTTTTCTAGGATTTACATCCAGAGTAATTGTCTTTGCATTTTAATGTAATAAGAAATAGATTGAATAAATGCATAACATATTAGAAATGCTATTAAGCAAATGATTCTATGTGGTACTGTTGAATGAATGTTTTCCTTTTCTCTTATGAACAAAACACAGATTTCTCCAATTATTTTTAAAATGATTGTTCTCTATTGTTGCCAAAGGAAAAGTGAAAAAAGAATCTATTTGTGTGTTCACTCCATTTAATCTTTCATGTGATTAACTGGAGAGACAGAAGACTAATATATACAGTCAGGAACTTTTGCCTCCAAGATCTGTAAGGAACACTTTTATCTGCACCTTGGATACATAGTGTTTTCACACACTGAGACTTTAGTTCCTGTTATCTTGTTATTTATATTATAAATCCCTAGTATCTTTCAGCTGCCAAACCTCACCAATCCTTACCCTCTTTGAGTCCCTGCCTCAAAATAGTCAGCCCTTAACTCAAGCCTTGGGTGGTGAGAAACCCTAGAGAGGGTTTTCATATGGCAGTAGTGGTGGCGGAAGAGGAAATATCTGCTTTGTTTTACTTCTTTGCTTTTTAAGTAGGCCATTTTTCTAAACGAGCTTTCTCAGAATCAGTGAACTTCCAGAAAGAACAGACTTGTGCTGTTTCAAGGGCTGGTAATTGAGCTCTTTGAAGAAAAGTTGACCTTCCCAGTCAGAACAGCATCAGGAGAGTTTAAAAATTTATCAAACTTGCCACTGAACAAGGACAACAATAACTCGAGTTTTTATTTTCAAGGCCTTAAAGGATTTACTAATTTGTGTCCATTCTTTTAGGTCCCATTGGAGAAGTAAGTAGGTAAAGGATGAGTATTCTTCTTCCCATTTTATTCAGAGTAGAGATGTTTATTTGCTTTCTCCACTGTGCACAGATGTTGGTAACGTGATGTGTTCTAGGGTCCTGCACGGTCTCCTTGTGAACAGACTCTGATGTGCATTATTGTGAGGTTAAGAATATGCTTCCCAGAAAATTAATGACCTCCTATTTGCACCTTGCTTTTGGTTTTGGTCCAGAAAAAGAAGACTGCTCTTGCTGATGCTTTAAGCATTGAGCTCTCAGTGTATTCCTGAGAGTATCATGCACAGATTTGATACATCAACGGACTTAAATTGGTTAAAAGAGCTGTCGATGATAAAAGTGGGGATGCTATAAAAGACAATGGCCCAATCACATTCATGCGACTCAGGCAATCTGTATCCATCTCTTTTATATTTCTATGGATTTTTTCTTTCCCATTTGCATAAATTGGTAGTATACATAATTTAAAAAATGCAAATGACAGAAAGCAAGCCCAGTTTTAAAACTATGAAAAAATAGTTTCTGTCATGGGATTTGTTCTCTTGGGGCGGGAGGAACAATAAAAATACATGGCTGTATTTGTGTTTTAGAAGGTACTTTGAGGGTTGTTGTTGTTATTGTTTTCCTCCCAGTAAACTAAATAGCATTTGCCACAGCAACCCATTTTTGTGATTTGCAGAATAAGGGAGCAAACCAAATGTAAATTGTCAGTCAATACATTTCTGTTATCGTAGAAGTTGGTAACATATGCAGTCTTATTTGGTCAATTTATAAACTTTTGTGGTGTTTTGTTCTCATCTGTTCCTTTCCACATGCTGTCAGGAATTAGTATTCTGTTCTTTGGCTGCATAATTTCTGAGTTCCATACGTGATGTCAACTGGACTAACTAGATGTCAGAATCACAGAAGGTTTTGTTGCAAAATTAAGGTTATTTGACATCAATTTTGTCATTTTTTCAGCATATTGACACATGGATTCCTTGGTTTATCTCATGGAAAAGAGTCAAATTAATTTTTAAAGGGCACCTTAAAAGGTGTTGTGATTATTTTACTTGTAAATACATAGTTTCAGTCTACAGAGATGAGTGCACTTTTGTCTCCATGATTCCTTTGCTGTGGAAGTTGAAATTACTCTCTGCTGCGAACTTTCGGAAGTCTCTGGCCATGCTTTTGCTCTCCGTGTCCTGGGAAGTGGACCCACATTTTGGGCCCAACTCACTTCTAACAGCTATTGTACTTGCACCTTCTCTTCCTTCCTCTTACCTTCTCTCTGTTCTTGGGTATAAGTCTCTCCCCTTCGCTCTGCTTTGCCTTCACTTTCTTCCCCATTATTCCAAAGGTCACGATCCTCTCCTCCTGAAGCGATTTTGCCCCCGCTTCCAATGGAATGAGAGCCTGGATGTGTGCGTATTTTTTAATTTGATGAGTAGTGCAGCTTACAGCTGATTAGGATACACTAATATCTCTTCCCCTGCTGCCCATTGGCAAGTCCTCCACCTTTTCTATTCCTGATAACAGCCCTCCTTTCCCCTACATTTAAGAATCTTTCTTTAGCATTTGTTCCAAAAAGCCAAAGCCTGAAAAGACTAGGTAGGGGAATTCATGATGAGACATTTCCAGTATTTAGAACTATTTTCAACTATTGTTGACAACCATACTGAGTAGTTTCGTGTATAATATCCCCTCCTTCCTTGTAAAACTGCTATCAGCAGCAATCAAAGTGATGGTGTTTGTTGCTACACTGACAACATAAGGATGCATGAAATATATAAACTTGGAGCTTTAGCAACAGATGTGAAAACATTTCTAGAACAAAAGATGGCATTTGGTAAATCTAAAGCAGATGACAGAAGAAATTGTTTCACTCTCTAGAATAATGTTGAATTGAGGCTTATAGAACTATATGTTTATGGGAAAGAGGGAGTGGGAGAAAGACAGTTGTATGGCTACTGTCTCTTCTCTACCTGGGGTTTCATCATTTCCCCTCTACTAAACTAGCTCAAGCTGTGAAAAATGGAGGTGTGTATGTGCATGCATGAAGGGAAGGAAAGATGGAACCCTTCAACAGCAGGAGACATTTCTCCAGCAAATTTGGTTTTCAGAACGGTTGCCTGAATATAGGCCCAAACCCAGATATATGAGTGGTATTATGCTTGGGAAGTGAAAGTGAAATTCACTTGGGAAGTGAAAGTGAATACACCAAACCTGTATTACAGACATATCACTTTTTACTGTTCCCACTTTGCCCCACATTTAACCCCAATACTTCTTAAGTAGCCGGTGCAAGTGCTTTGTTGTATTCTCTTGCTCTCCAGTACTCTCAGTGGTTTTCCTTAGAGGCAGCCTAGTGATTAAGGGATTAGATACAGACTCTAGTTCTTCTTCCTCCTCTGGCACTGATTTCTCATCTATTAAATGGTGGGTGATAATAGTATCTACCTCAGAGGGATGGCATGAAAATTAAATAATGCATTAAAAGCTCTTAGTATAAAAAGAAAAGAGCTCTTAATGTTAACTGAACAGGAAACAAAGTAATTACTAACTATTAATCACTGTCAAATTAATAGTAGTCATAATAATGGTCAAATTTATTAGAATTTTTTGTAACTTAGTTTGGAGGTGGTGATATGAGAACAGAAGTGGAAAAGCAAGATAGAGCTACTTGAATGGCCTTTGACTGATTTGGATAAAAGGTTGTAGAATTTTACTTGCCTTGTAGATTTTTTCTTCTTTTGCTTATTTCTGTGAGAATAACTCTTAAAATGCACCACAGTATTTGTCATCTCAGTTCTATGGCATGTCTTAGGAGATGAAAAATTATTGGAAACCAGGTACAGGTCAGTGTGGCTAGACTTATATGAAATATTTATACACTGGTAAGAACTATTAATAGAAAAATCCAGTATTTGTGTGTGTGCGAGTGTATACATGTATGCCTACATGCTGGTATTAAGGTGGCCTTGAAATAGTTAGAGCTATAGAGGTACAATGGTTAACTATATAAATCCACAAAAGTGATAGCATAACTTTTTTGACATGATGGGATAGGACAGTTGTTATTTCTTGAGATATGGTTACATTTGGGGGGAAATGAATCTTAAAGAGATCATTAAAGTGTTATTTACACATCTTTCATTAGTACTTGCAAGAAGGATTTTTCAAATGAGAGAAAATAAAAGTATCTCTGAAGTTATTTTGATAAATGGAAACTCTACGCTCTAAAAGAAGATCATGTTATCATCAGCAATTTAAACGTTTTAATTTAGCAACTCAGAGCTTCCAGTGCTCATTATTCTATATTATGCATTCTGTTGGGAGAAAACTTATGACAGGGTTTTTATAAAAAGTTAAAAAAATAAGTTTGAAATGAGATTTATAATTTCAAAAATTATAATTATTTTTTATGTTCTAAGGCTTCTTATGTTCCCAGCAAAGAGGATTAGGGCAGAATGATCTCAGAGTCTTTTAAATTTGGAATGGAATATCCAAGAGGCGTAGAAATTTCCAATAGAATAGCATAAAGAACTGTATCATTCTATTTCTATTTTGGATAATTATGAAACTTGCTTTTTGTATGGTTGCCATTTTTTAATTTGTGAGTTTTCCATTTAATAATTTCTCTCTCTCTCTCTCTCTCTCTCTCTCTCTCTCTCTCTCTGACTCTCTCTTATGTGACTGATTTAAAAAGGAAACAAAACAACTCTTCAGCTAAAACCACTTTAGGGCACAAATTCAAAACCCAGGTCTCAAGTAATTAACATGCTTGATGCAGAGCAGCAGCAACACATTAATGTCAGTAACATGTCAATCTAAAGAGGCATCTTGGAAGAGATATGGGAACATATGTATATGTATAACTGATTCACTTTGTTATAAAGCAGAAACTAACACACCATTGTAAAGCAATTATACCCCAATAAAGATGTTAAAAAAATAAATAAATAAAATAAAGAGGCATCTTGAAGAGTGACTGGATGATAGGGGGTCGGGCTTCTGCCAGACTCCAGCAGCTAACACTTGTACAAATATGGGCCCTTCACAGGGAAGGCACTGCTGAATTTCTCTACAAGATTGAGTTTGGGAACTTTTGGTCATAATGGTGCTTAAGAAAAGGAATGATTTGATAGGAGCATGTGGTCCAATCTTTTTGAAGCTCTGCCATCACAGTCAGTGTGCTGTGCAATAACTGCTGGGCAAGGATTGCAGTAAGTAGTGAGGTCACTTTGAGCAAATGACTTAATATCTGTAAAATCTCTCTCAGCTTCACAATTCTGTTATACCGGGTCTGGCTTGTATTATTCAGTGGCATTTGAAGGCAAATCAATAGGCAGTGTAGAATTCATTCATTAATGATGCCAGTGGTGGTTTCTGGGTAACCGTCAGTTGAGTTCCATGTAGAATGTGATATAGCATTTGAAAACAGGAGTTCATGAACATGTGGGAAAAAGGGTTTTGTCCATTTCTGGTAGACACTCCTCCTAAGGATACCTGATCTACCACCATATAGACATCATCTGAGAGCCAAGAATGACTATAGGTGGTGGTCCTCTTTAGACTAGGGACTATTCTTACCATAGTCTCACAGGTATATTAGCTAAGAACATCCACTTAAATATCTCAGTCATATCCCTAACAGTCAAACCCCTATCTCATTTAGGCCTACCCTATTCCCAGTTTTCTCTTGGGAAAAATACAACACAGTATTCCTACTGTATGCATATTCTGTATAAAGCAAGTAATTGTTCATCGCTAATAAGCAGTTTTTCTAAACCTAAAACAAAAATGGCAGACAATGGACAATGAAAAAAGACTTGAATCTTTAACCACGAGTTCTGAAACTTTGAAAAATAATTAGGTGTCACTCTCATAGATTGAGATTCTGTGTTAAAAATAAGCACTGTGAATTCGATGTTGGTCATCATACTTACAGGTTAATAAACTTTGTTTAATGTTGAAAATGAATCAAAATGTACAAACATATATATATCGATATATTACATCTAGACAATGTGTTTCACAATACTTTTGGAATATGATGCCTTGGAAAATCTTGATAGAATGGCACGTGTTAAGATGAGAAAATTTAGGGCTTCCCTGGTGGCGCAATGGGTGAGAGTCCGCCTGCCAATGCAGGGGACATGGGTTCGTGCCCCGGTCTGGGAAGATCCCACATGCCGCGGAGCGGCTGGGCCCGTGAGCCATGGCCGCTGAGCCTGCGCATCCGGAGCCTGTGCTCCGCAATGGGAGAGGCCACAACAGTGAGAGGCCCGAGTACCACAAAAAAAAAAAAAAAAAAAAAAAAAAAAAAAGATGAGAAAATTTAGATAGATAGACAGATAGATAAATAGATAGGGTTCATTTTGTTGTATTATACATCAGCAAATAGATGTTATACATCATTTCTTATCAATACCTCAAGGTTCTTTTCATTGATTTTGGATGTATCCATGGTCATTGATTAAATAACCATGATGGGGCATGTCTAAATGAATGACTAAAAGATAAATTATTTTAGAATATCTTTCCTTTCAAAGATTTATAGAAGTCTCTATCAAGTAAAGTACAGAGTAGCACATTGATTTATAATTAAACATAGTTATCTCAAAAGGAAAACCTCATGCTTAAATGAAATTAAGAACTGAATATACTGTGACTTTCAGTGTTGTGTGGGAAGGATGGGGACAGGCTGTGGTGGTCGAGGAGGAGTTACTATTCTAGATATGAAAAAATTCTTTATGGAGCAGATTTGAGCTTATAGGTGCTTGTCATCTTTCCTAGGTGTACACAATATAGAAAAATATAAAGAAGTTTCAAATATTTCCTAAATCTGGTGAGCTACATTCAGCGGGGAAGGATAGGGTTAAAACATTGTTCTGCATGTTCAGTTTGCAAGGTATTTATGGCCTGGAAAACGTTCCTCATTTTATTCCTGATATCCATTACCTAAGAAATGGTAAATGTCTTAGATGTTCACAAGGCCTTTTGGAATTCAACTATGATCATTTTTTTTCCATTACACTTCTGAAATTACACAGATTAATGGCAATGTTCAAGTAGAAAATCCACAAATAATACTTTTCTTTTAGATTAGTTGTATTATATTAAATGTTCATTGTATTATTCATGAAATACTAATCAGGTGTGGTAAAACTGAAGTTTGATTAATTATTATATAAGCTTTCTGAACTTTGCTGAGAAACTTACAACTATAGAAAGAGGCTGTTGTTGGATGCTTCTGTATGAAAAGTGAAATGCTTCCCAAAGGAGAAATATATTATGCTTATTCTAATATATATATATGACATGGGAGGCAAATAGCATGATTTTAATAGCATGGGCTTTGGAGTCAGACATTCAGGGTTAAAATCAGGACCCTGATACAATGGGAAGTTGGGCAAATGCTTCCCCATCCTGAGTCTCTGCTCCCTCACAGAGCTGTGACGTCAGGTGAGATGAGGCGTGTAAAAAGCTTAACCAGGGTCCAGGTTGTGGTACATGTTGAATAACTGTTGCCCAGCATCCCCCTTTTCCCCTTCTCTGTCTCACTGTTATGTATGAATGTAAGAAATAGCAGGAATAAAACAATCAAAAAGTTTAATTTAAAATTCTGAAAGTCTTTCTTTATTTCGTACCTGCTTTGAGTCAGGTTATTCATGATGCACAGATATTTTAACCTTTTATCACCTTCAGCTTGAATTCATTTTTCAGTTGCCTAATTACAATGGTTAAAAAAAAACTTCATTCTGATAAGAAAAGACATCTGAGCATGAGCTCTCTAAACCCTATTCCTTATCTTTGGAAGAATCCTCAGTAACATTTTGGCCTTAATTTCACATTCAGCTTTTTCTATGTAGGACAGTCAGATTGAAGGGCTCCCCTGATAATCAGCTCTCTGAGGAGGTCACTCAGCGAGAAATGCTGAAGTTTTGCAAGCAGCTGGGATAGAACAGTTCTGCTGAAGTTTTAGGTTTGGTTCAGCATGCTCCTTTTGAGAAACGGATTATGGCTTTCATCAATTATCTTTACAGAGCTGGAAACTTATTGATAATGAGGAGGATTGATGCATGTCATTGACAATTGATAATCATACTAGCAGTGAAATAGTATTCAGATTGTTTTCACCTTCCTTGTTTAAAGGAGATTGCATGAGGAAAGGAAGGATCCACAGATTGGAGTCGGACCCAGGAAGGATTGTTATAAATAATGAAAATTGAGACCTGCGGGCTAAGTTTTGCATTTCTCCTTTGTGTCAGTTATTGCGCCGAGCAACCTCGGTTAAAGAAACATGTTGAATTCTACTTGACGGAAAAACGGTGAAGGGAGAAGTCTGTAAGCCTACAAGCCACCAGTCAAAGGTTGGCCTGTGAACTGCAGAAATCATTTTAGTTAATCAAATGGATAGTGATACTCAAGTACAACTAAGTAAATCATCACTTTTTTCTCAGAGACCAAAAAAAGAAGAAAATATGAATGAATCCTGCCAAGAGATAATATCCTAGTATGAGAATAACGCATACTATGAAAAGCTAAGTGGGTTGATTGTATTTGGATAGAGAATCTGACTCCTGGAAGGCAGTACAGACTAGTTATATTTAGGTAATACCAACAGGGAAGCAGTACTGCCTGGTGTACAAAGGCCTGATATTTAGAGCCAAACTGACCTGGTTCCTTTATTCAGTTCTGCCTTTAATTAGGTGAGGCAAGTTGCTTTTCTTCATTAAGCCTTATTTCTCTCATTTGTAAAATGGGATTAATAATAATTACTATTAAAATAATTAATAATAATAAAAAACTTGCTCCATATGATTATTATGAGGGTTAAATGAGAAAACTCACGTGAAGTGTTTAGCAGTGTTGGGCACGGAAAATGCCTGTATGTAGTAAATGAGATCTGTAATCATTCCCTTAGCCAATAAGGGATTGTCAAAGAGACATAATGTGATTTGAACTTATAAGGTCTCTGCTAACAGTATTTTATGTCAGAAAACATGTAATTCTTCATTTCTTTGATCATTTTGTCCAACAGCAGCAGAGTGTGACACAGTTTATAGTGTAAATGAAAAATGAGACTTTGATATTTACGTGGAATTTGCTTGCTTGTTAAAAGTAATGTAACTGATTAAGGAAATGGTACTTTGGCAAATGCCTCATTGATTTTAAAAAGTTAGCTGAACATCACCTTATGACACTCTTTGAGCCGCTTTAGTGTTTGTGTAAAAAATGCGTGGGTGAGAGACTACAGTAAGAGGAACAAATATAAATTGTATGTTTGGTAAGTGAATCAGTTCAGCTATTCACACAAAGAATTGACTTGTTGGATGAATACAATCTAAGCTCTATCTTATAATGGCATTTTACATGTTTTTCATTACAGCACTATTAGGAAAAGAGCTTCCAAGTTTTCTAAATGCTTAGAATATATTTATTTTTCATATATGGTTGTAGCATTGTTTTTCTCATTCCATTCTACTACACTTTCTCTTCAGTGATACAGCATTGCAACTTACACTCAGGCCCATTTTCACCCACTCCATTGTTTTACTGTCAGTGCCTTAAACATGTGCAGTGTAAGGCCGTTAACCCCTTGGTCTTTGTAGAAATCAAAATACGATAGGTCTAGATGTATATTGAAATTACCTCCTGCAACTATTGAAATTTCAGAAAAGTTCATTGTGGTCCCATATACTCTGTAGAATATATTCAGTATTTGGTGTTTCTGAGTGACTGAATTTTTGATGACAATAGAATTAAACATGGAGCCCAGAGGCATTGTTAGCAAACAATGATAAGACCAGTATGTCTTGGGAATATGAATATAGCGGTGAGAAAACTATTCTAATGACATAAAGACCAATATGAATTGTACCTCTGAAAATACATGTCTGCTGTTAGCATTTTTTTGAGATTTTAGTTTTTTGTAACAAAAGTAAATTTCTGACAATGTAATTTAAATGCCCTGACCTTTCAGTGTTATGAGACTGTAAGATATTATGGAGCAAATTTTACCAGTGGAATGAATCTACTAGAATGTTTGCCCTTGTTCCTTTATAGTCATTTTATTAATTTAATTTCCTAATTTTAGGGAGCGTTTGTGATAAAGTGCATTCAGTCCTCTCTATCACAATGCAAATGAGGCCTCTTTAAGTATTTTCTGTAATCAAAACATTCAGTATTACTCATGGCATTGGCAAGTGTTGCAAGTCCTGAGACTTGCTGAAGGCCATTGCTTAGCCATGGCCCGTTAGCAGGCTCAGTTCCAGGGGCATACATTCTCCCCTTCCTGGAGTCACTGCTTTGTACAAGTCAGGAAACACTGCCTCCTTTCTCATTCCTCAGGGAATTAAATCCCAGGGGTTTCAGGTCTATGGAAATAGAAAATATTGCTTGTTGATGCTAAGCCTTTCAAGTGGGTCACTAGGGAGTCCATGGGCCTTTTCAATGCAGACATGGAAAAAAGTGGTGACGTTTACACCCCTTCTTAAACAGAGTAGCCAATTATCTGTAGAATGCTTCACCTTCTGCAAGTAAAGCTTTACATGATAACCTTTAGAACATGTGTTTCAGGGATTTTCATTTATTCCAACGATGACGTTACTTTTGAAAGATAAAATCTCCCTTAGAAAGGGCCCTCAGAATAATCTGAATAAATTTACCGGCATTTTGAGGTCTTTGTGTGCCATTTTCTCTCCAAGATTAACTAGAAAGGAGTTGCCAAAGAAGCTGCTTTTCTAGTCAACTTTATCCATTGGTGGTGCTTCAAATGACTTTGAGGACTTTGCTCTTAATTTTCCAACAACTTGGAACATGCCTGAATAATTTACTCATCCCATTTTATCCAAGTTTTGAGACCTTTGCCAAGTATCTGTTGATCAGAGTGCTAATGCTGTCAGACAGACATATGGATGAGTAGGTAGAAGACATGAATATTTTTATCCAAGAGTAGATGTTGGTGTGTGTTGTTGTTGTTGTTGTTTTTTAAATTTAACTTGGGCATATTATTAGCTGTGATGTAAATTAAGAAGTACAGATTTTTAATTGCAGAAATCTATCCTCATATAGTGTGGTATGGTACAAAGGGCATAAAACTTGAAAGGGTTAGGCTAGAGTGGGATTTCAGGGAAAAGGCAACGAATATTTACTAATGGGCTCACAAAGTGCCAGGTACTATGATCATTGCTGTACCATCTTTGGAGTGAGGCTACCCAGCTCCTCCACACGTTAGCTCCCTGACTGTCACACGTCTCTAACCTCACAGAACTTAATTCTCCAATCTTAAAAGAGAGGTGATCATCATTACTCCCTCAGCAGGTTGTTGGGAGGAGCCAACAATACTGTTTACTCTGTACACAGTATAGCTCTTAAACAAATAGTCACAATTACTGTGTTATTTTTTGTATCCTCCTTTACTTCCCCAAAGTTTTTGGGTCAATTCATTGCTATTATCTTAGCGAAATGTGCAGAGCACATTTAGAAACAGAGAAATTTGCCAAAAAGAAAAAAATAGGGCTGTGAAATTAAGGAGGTATGTCACTGTCTACAAAGGCTCTTACTTTTAACTTTGGAAATGAAAAGGTAGGGCAGAATGGGGGAGATGGAGAGAGGAAAGTAGGGATTGCTATTCTGAGAATTTCCTCTGTGAGGTGTAGAAGCAAAGCATGAGAATGGACACTGCATATAAAGAGGACACATGTAAGTGCCTTATAATATTACTGGTAAACCCAGTAAAAAAGGATTGGAGAGTCTCTTCAGAATTCCTGGGAGAACTTACAGTGGCTGATCAATAGCTGAATTTCTATAGGTGAAGGAGAGCAGTATTATTATTAAAATGTTTTAAAAACAGGGCAAATCTCTAATTTTTATGACTTATTACAGAATATAGTAGACTACATCCCAAAGACAAATATTTGGTTGTGAGGTACTTAACAAATCATATTGCTTCTATTGTTGAATGTCTGCTTTTACTTTTAGAGTGCTTGATTATCTGGATAAACACCTCCTTAAGTTTTTTTTTTTTTTTTTGCATATATCTATGAGTCTTTTCTTTTACTTTTTTTTTTTTTTTTTTTTTTTTTTTGCGTTCCGCGGGCCTCTCACTGTTGTGGCCTCTCCCGCTGTGGAGCACAGGCTCTGGACGCGCAGGCTCAGCGGCCATGGCTCACGGGCCCAGCCGCCCTGTGGCATGTGGGATCTTCCCCGTCCGGGGCACGAACCTGTGTCTCCTGCGTCGGCAGGTGGACTCTCAACCACTGTGCCACCGGGGAAGCCCATTTTACTTTTTAAAGAATATTATCTTTGGAAGAGTGAGCGGGCAGACCTTTAAGAAACTGCTGGAGGGAGCACCCGAGGAGTTCTACCCTAGGCCTCCAATAAAGAGCTGAGTGATTTGGGGTAAAGATGTTAAACCATTTGGGCCTCAGTTTCTTCCCCAGTAAAACGAGCATATTAGACCATTTACCAAAGGTCCCATTCAATCCTAAAATTCTACTATTATACGAAAATCTCTTCCCCTTCTTCATTTCCCCACGCTGAGGTTGTGTAATGTGCTTTTATGAATGGCACCTTGAAAACTAGCCCTCCCTCATCACAACCTAAAGATAAATTAACATAGTAGCAAACAGTTATATACAAATATGACAATTATGCAAATACAGTAGATGGCCCAGTGGGCACTGCATTTCTTTACAAAATTTGAGAGGAACATTTTGTCATCTCTGCTCCCCTTGACTTAATGACTTCTAAATAGCGCCAACTGAGATCTATTTCAACACCCCCCCCATCAGGTTAAAGAGACATTTATATTTCTCCCTGTTACTTTTTCTATCCTCTGGCACCACCTACTTTCTTTATATGAAGTTTGATTTCCTTTTACTTTGTGGCCGAGGGAATGATTGCTGTCATGTACTACTTGCTAAGTGTCCAACCAGACATCACTTCATCAGAAGAGAGCCAGGGAGGCATGCACTGCACAGTGTGCGGGACCTGTGTTCACTTGCTACGCTGGGAAGCTTTCCTAAGTGCTGCTCTCGCAGCCAGCATAAAAGAGCTTTACCTTTGGCAGCCCTGATAAGATATACTGATCTGTTGCCTCATGTCTACCTGCTTTATTTAGTTGCATGGGACCGAGGAGGGATACCTAAGTGATTACACCCTCAGAACCAGGTCTCCATGGAACATTTTAAGTGGCTGCAGATGTGTCCAGTGTTTCTCCAGATTGGCTGGAGCTACATTATTTTAAATCATTCTTTGGGGGCATCCTCACTGAGGCTAGAAGTAGGGACTCATTTTTTAGCATGCTATTAGCTTCCTTTTAAATGATCTCCTTCAGATTCCCCAACAGATATCTCATCTATGACCATCTTCAGCGGCTGCTAATTAAGTAATACTATTTAACTTACATAAGTGTTATTTTGTAACTCAGATTACAAACCTTTTTCATCAACATAATTATTTTGTAATAAATATCGCAGTGTCATTTTACATAGGCATTTTGCACCAGAAAAAATTCAGAGTTGGGGGAAGAAAGTAAAACATTGAACCCATCTTGTGGCCAAAAAAAAAAAAAAAAGGAGTAGGTGTAAAAAAGATCAAAAATAATAAAATACAGTTAGTGAATTATAAGTTGATTGCTGGGCTAGAAAGCTGTTATCACTGTTTTTAAGCTATTAACAGCAGCAACAATAACCAAAGAAAAAAATTCCACCTACTAATCAGCATTCTAACTCAGCATGTTGCCTGTGAAAAGCAACACTCTGAAAACATGGTTCTTTGAAGCTTGCCTTGCCAGAAAGCTATTATTTCTGGTATAGCTACTGTGATTGGGGGAGACTGTGGTTAAGTCTTGCAGGCACGCTCATATGTCCATCATCTGGCATTGGTAGATGCTGATCAGATCACCAAACTCCCTGGCACACACTGAGTGACAACCCCGGGGTTCTGGAGTGATTGTATTTCTCAGACTCAAGTAGGCACACTATTGATCTCTGTAATCCACAAAATATGTATGTGAGCTTTACCAAGGTTAAAGGGTGAATCCACTGTTCTTGGGTGTCATTGATTGCAATTTTAAAATAGTTTGCGTAGGATTTAAGAATGTGTGTGTTTGGTATGGAAAGTTTCCCCAGAAAAGGTCTAGGAAAAACTGAAATCAATACTGCAATGCTACATTATACAGGAGTTTGAAATCCGGAGGTTGAATATCTGCTTCAAGCTTTTTCTCTTGGCTAGGAACTTAGGAGGTACCTCAAAAATATCACATCTGTTCTGTGACAGAAGGCACACTTCTAATGAATAGCAGAAAAGCAAATATACCTTTTCCTCCTTGCAATGAATCATTTTGTTTCCCTATAGATTACGTGTGGCATTTGAGGCAGAGCGAGCGAACTTGCCAATATTTTGAGCTAATGCTTCAACACCTTTCATTTTTCACTCTGAGCAGGAAACCTCTTCTTAAACTTGTTCGTTTTACAGAGGGAAGATCGAAGCCTGTGGCATATTGTCAGAGCTGCTTTATTGTCATCATTTACAAAGGTCCCTGGAATTGATTTCTTACATTACATATTGTAAAGTGACTCATTTTTTGACACATTTATGGGAAAGTGGCAGGGTCTAAGTGGCTGGTTACTGTCTCTTGGTTTTGGCTCATATTATAAACTAGAAAACCAGTAAAAACTCTGAAATTACAGTTGTAGAGAAAAATAACGTGCAGTTCGAAAGAAGCAGTCTCCATTAACTATTTGGTTAGTTGACCTAAAGGAAAAAGGAGGAGGGAGCTGCAGAAGATGAAATGTAAATACTTGGTTTGTTTTAATGTCTTTACAGGATCCATTAAAGAGGGTAGTGAATGTTTCCATGAACATCCTCAATTGATGTTGTCTGTTTGAGAGCATATTCTAAGTAGCTAGCTTCCTTTCACACGACTGGAAGTATAAATTAACCCACACTGTATACCATGAATCATTGCTGCATACATGCTCATAGTTTACTGAGAGTAATTCTGTCTCAAAGGCATTGCTTCTGAAGCTAAAGAGGAGAAATATAGGATATAAGCAGTATTTATAGTGCCAGGGCACACTGTTTTCTAGATAGATATTTTGAATCCTTACTTTTTTTTTTTTTTCCCCCACATTGTCCCCTTTTCACTAAATGAGGAAGGTTCGACTCATTCTCATAGCTTGCTTTCACGAAAATTAGACGCACGGAAACAAGGACATATTGTTAAAAATGAATAAATTAGAGGAGAATTAAGCCTTCTAGCTCAGTAGCAGCAAAGGGAATTTAGCAGTTGGTTTGAACAAACAATCTTCTTAAATAGGAAATGTACTTTAAAGCCATCCTGCTGTGATCCTGTTAATTACCAAAGAAGATTAGAAGTCTTCTGGTTCATGGGATCCTTTTACCTAGAGTTGCAGCTGCATAAGCAATCAGACATTTGCACTGTCCCTTCAGACCAGCGAGGGGATGTTATTAAAGGGAAGTCATTTACCCCAATCCATAAGATGTAGCCTGGCAGAAATTCAATAACTGTTTTTGTGATATGCTTATTCTGCCACTCTGCTTAGTGGTTTTGGCTCTTGACATACAGCAGCATTTGTGTTAAATCTCCAACCACTAGGTGAAAGGGAGAAAAATGCCCCATTTGGGAGGTTGTTTTCAAAACACAGGATGATGTGTGATCTGCTTTTCATTACAAGTACTGTGAAGAAAAAGCAAAATTCCCTCGCCCCCCCTCCCTCTCCTTTTCCCCTCTGGTCTTCTCTCCCACTGTCCCCTTATCTTCTCTGTCCCTCCTTTTCTCTCCTCCTCCCCCCCACCCCAGCACTGCTTTTTCTCTCCCACTCACATCCTCTGATGGGCGTTCAAGCTAGTAAAATTCATGTTGGAGAATCCCACAAACACAGCTAGGCATACACAGAGCCGGAGGGCTTTTGCATTTGAATTTCCCCTCAAAAATGAAATGGAAAGAAAACTGCTTTCAGAATTCAGACAAGAAGAGAACATCAGAGGAGAATTTAGGTGTAAAAAAAATAAAAAAGAGCATCAACTAAACAAGAAATAGAGCGTATTTATATAGAAATGCATATTTCAAACTTACCCTGTAAAAGCGGTTTCTGTGCTACACCACCTTCTGTGTCCCTGCGTGCTGGATTCCTCAGTTCCTTAGTTGCTATAATCACATGGTTGTGTTCTTGCCCGGGTGTAAATAGGTGCATACGTGTGTGTACTAAAGTATACACAAACGTGTACTATAGATATGCACACATGCAAGCAATCTTATCTCTGTATTCTAAAATGTAAACGAAGGCGGGAGGCTACAGCTAGGATTCCTTCTTTTTCCTGGAACTCTTTCTCTCAGTCGGCAGGCTGAAGCCCTCAATCCAGTGAAGAGAGATCCTGGGAGCTGGCTTTATTTCTCCTTGTTTCCATGGTGGTTAGTGGTGCATCGTTCACCCGATCAGTTGTCACACTGACATGGTGCTGCCTGCTCAGCGGTCATTAATAACTGAACACCCTCCACTCCCCAGAGAGGGGCCAATCGCTTCGGACTGCCAAGATGTAGCGCTTGCAGCTGCTTCCGTCTGGTTGGCTGAAACAACCTGTCTGTTCTATGACACTGCTACTTAGGATACAAATAAGTGGAACAGCCTTGCTTATTTTCCTAGGTATCATTCCCTTCCTTCCCTCCTTCTTTCCTCCCATTTTCCTCCCTTCCTTCCTTCCCTCCCTCCCTCCCTCCCTCCCTCCTTCCCCCCTCCCTTCTTCCTTCCTTTTTTTGAGGGGGAGGAATTTTTGACAAGTTTTCCCATTTTTGGATTCTCAGTCATTAAGAGAAACTGTGTTTTCTCTCTGAAAATAGCAGGGCACATTACTAATAAGGATTTCCCAAATATTAAAAGCACGAGGGAGGGATGCAGAGCTTCCGACTCCTTCTCTGTGAAGTTCGCCAAGGGCTGTATTATTTAAGAAGAGCGGCTTAAAACTGTTTGAGTGGCATTTGGTTTTCTGTAGGTCCTACTTAATTTAGCATATGTGCTTGTTGTTCAATAACACTTTTTTTCGTTTGTTTTTAAAGCAGTGACATTTCTTTCCTGGACTGACCAGTTTTTTAAAATTAAGCATATACTTGCTTCTCTATAATTCACAACATTGGCATATTAAGAGGGTATTTTTATTTTTTTATTTTTATTTTATTTTTTTAAGAGGGTATTTTTAAAAATATATTTTTCCAGTTAACATTCACTCACTTCTCCTTATGTGATGAAATTAATTTGCCAGCCGCGTATGAATGGGTACGTGTGTCAGGGTGTTAGTGGGTATCTGTGTGTGTGTGTTAGGGTGCATGCTTTACTAACTCTTGGGGAAGAATTTCACCTACGATAAAATTAAACCCTCAAGAAAATGATTTCTTTCTGTTCTTAGACCTATTAACTCAGAATTTATATTTACCAGGAAAATATACTATATACACCACATGTAAAACACCCACTGAATTATCAGAAATTTGAAAAGAAACACAGAAAAGCATAGCGATGTATGTTTCTGCAAGGACACCTTGTGAGTAAATAGGCAGCAGTTTTTAAAAATGCATGTTTTACAACCTTAATTAGCATCCTAGAGAAACATCTTGTTGAAAAGGACGGAACATGAGGATTAATTTATCAACAGGTCAAAAACAGGTTGGATTCATAACTCCAGCCCTGGTTTTGAGAGACTACCCTCTAGTGGAGTAAAAAGAAATGGCGTTTTCATGTTACTGGATTTACTTGGGGAGGGGAAAAAAAAACATTCACGTCTAATTACTCCTTAAGTAGTTATTGAAATGATATAGACCAAGAGTTTACATTTATTATACTCATAATACCAGTTTTGTTTCTAAATACTAAATGTTTTCTCTCTGTGGTTTTCTTTAAAATGTTCCCAAATGCTTTATTTTTTTCTTTTATAAAACTTTATTCAAATGGTTCTTAACCTTTTGAATAAAAATAAGTTCAAGACATAAGTATTTTCTTGTTTAACCTAGTAACACTTGTTTCAGAATGCTACCGTAAGAGTTTCTTCTTTACTAGACACTCTAGCGCTTACGCCGTAAATGTTAGGCACCTACAGTCCAGTGTCGGGGACGTTGTGATGCGCTGTGTCTACATTTACTTTAATGTACTTGTGATAATAGTAACTCCCCCAATCTTACTCTCTCCAGCGCCAATTTCTTGCCTATTCCAAATAATTTCACCACTGGCAGATTTTTATTTCTGCATATGGAAGAATTATATTAAAATTGTGACAACTACGTGGAAAAGGAATTTTAGTTTTATACCATTGGTTCCTTAAGCATTTCATTGTGGTTGATTGGTGTTGACTGTATAATTGACAAATCCAGTTATCAAACCAGTTATAATGGATTCCCATAATGAAAGGAAGTGGTGATAATCAAACAGATAGATGATTAAACTACTTTCTTGGTTTATAAATGAAACCAACAGTCATAACTAATATTATAAATTTCAGTCTCTTTCAGAATTCAAATAAAAATCTAAGTTTTAATTCAGTGAGAGTGGAATATTTTAAATGCTACCTTATGCTCTATCATAGGAAGTTGTTTTAACTTCCTGTGATTACCTTTTCCTGGCATATGGGAGATGAGATAGCTTTTCTTGCAATTGTCCTTTTGGTGTAGGCACATGATAAATTCAAAAGATTTCATACTCATTTTTATAAATTTAATATCATGGAACATTAGAAATGAGATTTCAATGTGAGAGAGAAAATAACTCTGGCTTTGGATAAAAAGAGTGAGGGTTTTGTTCTTCGGCTGTAGTTTCCTTTCAATACAGGAGCACCAGCAGCTGAGTAGAAGCAGTATGTGTTTCAGGTGATTTTTTACTTTTGCATCAGGTCAATCATTAGTTAGTAATGAAAGGTAGCCCTCCAAAAAAGATATGTTAAAAACTTATTTAATTATCATATCTGTATAATAAAGTACCATGTGAAGACATTAAATTGTGACAGGATGAGGATTTTGGGGCTTTTGAATTAGTACGATTGTGAATGGTCATCAGATGAGAAACAAAGTCTTAAAACTCTGATGCCCTGAGTCCTAAAAGTTCAAGAAACGTGATATGTGCACACAGCTGGTCAGAGAGAGCAAGACTAGAACCCCACAGGTCCTCCAGGATTTTTCTGCTATATCACCCTCTTATGAGGGTGATAGGTCTCTGCTTTTTCTTCTTTTCCTCCTTCCCTTTTTTTCTTCTTTCCAAGTTTTTTTTTTTTTTTCCTTTAGAATCCATGCAAATACAGTGTATTACATGGATGTGCATGTCAGCTGCCTCGTAATAAATATCTGCAGGGTTTCCTGAATGAGTACTCAGTTCTAATGAAAATGTATTGAAATGACTTTTAAACATAAATGAGTAATTACAGCCCTTAAATTATGTTGAAAGGGTTCTGCCTGGATCATCAAATAAGAAAATATAGGGGTGCAATAAATATGTATTTGTTGATTTAGTGGTTGAAGTTAAGCTACTTATTTGTGAAGGTTTATTGCTGTTTCGTGGAATCCTAGGCAGTGTTTGCCTGTGCGCTTTTGTTAGAGAGGTAGTCTGGGTAGTGGGTCAGAGTGCAGGTTCTGGGGACAGACAACCTGGGTTTAAACGCTTACCTTGCCGTTTTCTACCTTTGTGACCCTCAGCAAGAACTTAACATCTCTGCATCTCAGTTTCCTCCTAGGATTGTTTTGAGGATTAAAGTAGTTAATATATTTAAAAGCTTAGAAAAGTACCTGGAACATAGTAAGCTTGAATGAATGTTTGACATCACCATTATTTTCATTATTATCATTGTCATTGTCATCATATCATCATTTGTTCCAACTATCCCCTTTGTTTGGGGTGCCCTTTCTACCTTCCATTCTAAGTCCCTGCCTCTCACTTTGTCTACCTACTCTGAAATAAGTTAGTTCAGTTCACATGCTGCTTCCCCTGCGGAATCTTCTCTGATCCTCTAACAAGATAGGAGCTCTCATTTGACCCACGCTAGCATTCTTTATCCCTGCTATCACTTATCACTTTTTTAAATATATTACAACTGTTTCTGTAGTTTGACCATTTTTAGTCTCTAAGATTCTCCTGGATGGGGGAGGGGTGTCTGTGTCTTAATCATCTTTAACATCTATAGCATGTAAAAACATGGAGAAAAAAATGTTTGCTGCGTACTGTTTGTTTTAAAAATTATTTGATCTTCACAACATCATGATAAGATAGATATTTTTACCCCCATTTGACAGTGTAGAAACATTGGCTCAGAGAAGTTAAGTTACTTGCCCCGTGTCCCAAAACTATTAAATAATGGAGCTAAAATTTGAACTCAGTTTGGTCTGCCTACAGAGCCAAGGCTCTTTTTACTGCACAGGGCACTCAGTATTCATTTGTAAAATAAGCGAATGCTTGATTGATGACTGAGTCAACCAATTAAATGTAGTCAGCACCAAGGGATGCTAAAAATAAAAATACTATTTTAAAAAAGGAATAAATTTTATGCACTCGACAGTGGATGTTTTTATATAGTTACTGTTGGTTCAGTGTTAATGACGGAATTTTTATTGCTGGCACCATTTGGGAAATAGAGCTCTGAAGAGATGCAGTGCCTGGTTGGAAAGATGAACTGACATGTTAAATACATGTGAATGGCCACTGATGAAGAGGGGCTGACACTGAGCTGAGAAGATCTTCAGTGGCACTGTCCGTCCTCGTCTGATTCTGATAGCAGATTTGCTCTTAAGTTAGAAACAGGTTGTAAAGTGAGGAAACTTGGCTGTTTGTTAGAATGTTGAACTAAAGCAAGTTGGAGTAGTGTTCTCATTTTCTTTTTCAAGGGAGTTTTGAAAAGTAGAATTGGAAAAAAATAATGAGATCCTTATTTAACTATAGGTCTTGTTTTTCTTTGTTGTTTGTTTGTTTTTTTGCGGTACGCAGGCCTCTCACTGTTGTGGCCTCTCCCGTTGCAGAGCACAGGCTCCGGACGCGCAGGCTCGGCGGCCGTGGCTCACGGGCCCAGCCGCTCCGCGGCATGTGGGATTCTCCCAGACCGGGGCACGAACCTGCATCCCCTGCACCGGCAGGCGGACTCTCAACCACTGCGCCACCAGGGAAGCCCTAGGTCTTGTTTTTTAATACGGGATATGACTTCAGTTGAAGGACAAAAGTAATTTCACCTCTTGAGGAAATTCACAACCAAAAATGAGAAAGATGTCAGAAGTCAAGGAGATAAATCTCTGTCTTTCTGTCTCTTCCTCAGATTCCTCTATTCTTCCCTCTCGTCCTCCTTGTCTAAAACTGTCTCTCCTCTTGGCTTCTCTCTGCTCATCCCTTTTGTCTTCCCTTTCAGAGGATTGACTTTAACTTCTTCTCTAGCCATGTAAAAAATAGTGAAATAGTAAAGTACCTTTTTAGAAAATATATACAGGTAAATAGATAGGTAAGTAGCCAGATAGGTAGTTCATAGGTTGCACAGAAATAACTGGAAAGAAATCTATCAAAAAAGAAAATATGGGGCTTCCCTGGTGGCGCAGTGGTTGAGAGTCCACTTGCCGATGCAGAGAACGCAGGTTCGTGCCCCAGTCCGGGAAGATCCCACGTGCCGCGGAGCGGCTGGGCCCGTGAGCCATGGCCGCTGAGCCTGCGCGTCTGGAGCCTGTGCTCTGCAAAGGGAGAGGCCACAACAGTGAGAGGCCTGCGTACCGCAAAAAATAAATAAATAAATAAAAATATATATTCTAAACTATTGGTAGTAGTTATCTTTGATGGGACAATGGTTGTTTTTCATTTTTGGTTTTGATAAAGTGCTGACCTGTATATGACATCATTTTTTTAAATTGAAGCATAGTTGAAATGCTGTGTTACTTTCAGGTGTACAGCAAAGTGTAGTGATTCAGTTATGTGTGTGTGTATTCTTTTTCAGATTATTTTCCATTATAGATTATTACAAGATATTGACTATAGCTCCCTGTACTATACAGTAGGACCTTGTAGTTTATTTTATATATAGTAGTGTATATCTGTTAATCCCAAATTCCTAATTTATCCCTCCTCAACCCTTTTCCCTTCGGTAACCATAAGTTTGTTTTCTATGTCTGTGGGTCTATTTCTGTTTTGTAAATAAATTCATTTATATCATTCTTTTAGATTCTACATTTAAGTGATATCATATGATATTTGTCTTTCTCTGCTTCACTAAGTATGCTGATCTCTTGGTCCATCCATGTTGCTGCAAATGGCATTATTTCATTGTTTTACAGCTCAGTAATATTCCATTGTGTGTATATATACACACACAGCACATCTTCTTTATCCATTCATCTGTTGATGGACATTTAGTTTGCTTCCATGTCTTGGCTATTGTAAACAGTACTTCTATGAACATTGAGTGCATGTATCTTTTCATATTAGAGTTTTCATCTTTTCTGGCTATATGCCCAGGAGTGGGCTTGCTGGGTCACATGGGAATTCTATTTTTAGTTTTTTAAGGAACCTCCATATTGTTCTCGATAGTGGCTGCACCAATTTACATTCCTACCAATAGTGTAGGAGGGTTCCCTTTTCTCCACATGATAATGGGTGGTTTTTAATTTTATTTTTATGCTTCTCAGACTTTCTGCAGTCAATATGTTTATTTTTATAATCAGAAATAATAGCTATTTTTGAAAAAAAGATATGAATTTCTTTTGGGGTAAAATTTTACTTCTATACCTGGAGCTGTTTAGTAAAACATCTAACTTTCTTAACTTAATATTCAATTCTATCTATGATATAATAATTTAAATTGCAACACAACGGTAATAATAGTAGACACCATTTATTGAGTTCTTGTCTTGTGCCAAGTAGTCTGTTAAGAGTTTTTCATGAACTGTATCATTCAGTCCTCCCTATTAGAATACCAGGTAACCATTAGTCTCATTTTACAGATCAGAAAACTGAGGGCCGAGTGTGCAAAAACTCACTTAGTTGCTTATTAGCGGAGTCAGCAATCAAACCAAAGTCTGTCTGAGTCTAAGGCTAACGCTTGTAACCGCTGTGCTACACTGACTCTGATATGTTTCCCATATCGCTGTCCAGTCATTCTCTCTTTTCCTATTTCACGTCCCATCCCTCAGCTACATCAAATGCCTTATCATTTCCTGAACAAATCTTGTCTGTTGGATTCTTCACAGTTTATTTCTTCTTAAGTGTATCAGGTCTACAAGGCTTCTGCTCAAAAATCCCATCTTTTAAGAAGCCCCCCTCCATCTCAATGAGATAAGTATTTCCTTATTTTATCATAATTTAAATTTACCTTTTATTATTGTATTTCTCTCACTCCAATACATATTATCTTTTATGGTTTATTTGTGCCTAAATAGTAAGCAACTTGAAGGCAGAAAATATGTCCTATTTGCTTTGTATATTCAGTAGTGCATTTTACATATTAAAAGGTCAATGTTTGATTAATTAAACCCCATCATGTGACTGAAGGAATAATTTACTACTCTCACGTGTGTGCTGGTTTTCTTCCAAGCATTTGAGTAAAATCGGAGAATTGCTTAGTTAATAAAAAACCTGCCTCTCAAGGTGGTAGATTTTGTCCGATCAGTTACACATGAGGCTGTTCATAAGAGAGCTGTTATTTATGGCAGAATAGAGTGTCTCTTGACTTGGCTTCTTCCTCTTTTGCTATTCTTTGATTAGTACATGTTAAATGCAATTGTGTTCATATAACTACTAAGATTCATGTAAGTTCTAGGCAAAAATTAAACTCCAAGAACCAAATGGCAGGTAGGTTCATAAGAATTCTAGGCAAAAATTAAGAACCAACATAGCATGAGATAACACTTTGTGCAATATTCTTAGGCAACGTCTGCTGGTATTTTCTTGCTTTTATGTGAGTTATTTTGTAAGGTGGGCTAATGAAAGTTATCAGTTTTTTATGTCTAAGCAGGAGATCAAGGCAGTAATTTCTGAGCCAGAGAAAACAAATTTTTTTTGTCAGTAAAGTATTTAGGCATCTTGTTACATTGCACCATAGAGGTTAAAGAGTTGTTTGAATTTTCATGAATATTTCATGTCACTTTTGCTTGACTTCTACTAAATGGGAAAACAAATATGACTGTTATCATTCTCATCTGGTTCTCTTTCTTCATTGATGGAGCATACAGGAGGCCCAGAGCCAAAGTTCTCTGTCTGATCTTTTAGTGATTGTTCGCAGTTATTCCTTTTAGAGTAGGGAAGGTGTTTTCAGGAATGAAAGCCATTTACTACATCTAGCAACTATGGCAGAAGAGATGGGAGATTCTTGTAGTTACTACCTACACTGATGCCTCTGCTGAATTTTCAGCTTTAAATCTTAAAATTTTCTTCAACTCTATCTTATAATCCTACTCTATTCTACTAGGACTATTTGGGGTGGCGGGTTCTACTCCAACCTTTGGTCTTTAGAATATTTTCAGAAATGAGTTGATAAGATGAGCAGGTAAAGGTAGTTCTGAGCAGACACTGGACACTCCATACTTATTTATTTTTGACAGTTACTGCTTCATTTATTATCACTCTGTATTTTTAAGTCAGGCCTGGCTCTCTTTGGATTTGGCCTGTTCATCAGCTGGTTTCTGATTCAGGAGCTGGGGAGGGTAAAATAAGTTCTGAGTAATATAAGAAGCAGTGAAATCTAGTCAAATGCAGGTGGATAAATGTGCAGACTTTGCCTGACAGAATTCGAGTTTTGTCTATCAGTGGCATTTGTTGACCGCTGAGTGTGTATAGAGAATTCTTCAAGGAATTACGACACCGTCCCTGCCAGTGTCTTCTATTTTAAAACTGTTAGTAGCTGTTCATACTAAGTGTGTGTGTTAATCAGGATACTTTTGGCTGCCAGGGAGACAGATGCTATTTTAACTAGCTTAGGTTAAAATTAGCTTAGGTTTAAACCAGCTCAAGTTACAAGGTGGGGTTATGGGCAGGGTAGTATAGTCTTACATGCAACAATAAGATGGGCGGGAGAGAAACTGGACCTCAGAGACAAATTGGCCATGAACTCACATGATGTCAGGAGATTCTTTTTCTGTTCTCCTGTGTCTGCTTTTCTTGGAGTATTGGGCTTATTCTCTTCTACTGCTGGTCAACTTTCTTTACATGTCTGATGGCATGGCCACCAACAGCTCTCATGTTCTTCATCTCGCAATTTTACCACCAGGGAGACTCTCCCTTTCTCTTAGTTCCAGTGTGAAATATTTGGAGGGAATTCCTACTTGGGCCACATGCTTATTCCTGGATAAAGCACTATTCGGTCATCTCCGCCCAAATTAAAGGGTAGGGGACAAGGAGAAGTTCCCCGGAAAAAGGAAGGTGTCCACTAGGTAAGCAATAAGGACTTAATAATATTAGATACTATTTATGGGATGCTGTCTACCAGACGCTGAGCTAAATAAGCACTTTGCTTATAGCATCTCTTTAATGTCTTAGAGTTAGTTTGTAAGCAGATACTGTTTCCTCCTTTTACAGATAAAGAGGAAGCAGGTTTCTTCACTCCCTACGATAACATGGCTTGTGAATGGCTCAGCCAGGGTTGGAATCCACATCAATCTGACTCCCAAGCTTGAGTTTGGAACCACTTACTGTGCTAAGTGTCACGTGGTTATCAAATGAAACTTAGAGCAGTGTGCACACAGTTTACGCGTTTCCTCAGCACAGCAGTGTTGGACAGCCAGTCAGGCTATGCTTCCTGCCATCAGTAGCCACAGTGCCAGTGGTTGAGGACCTGCTGACCACCTTGTGTCCTCCCTGGAAGTGTTAAGAGTCAGACAGGGTGGGCACTGGAGCCCCTGCCTGGCCTGAACCATGTCCTCCCTCCTGTCCTCTGAACTGTGAATATCCTTTAACTGAGATCAAAGTTTTGTAACCTTCGCCGTCTGTTGGATTCTCAACGAGTCACTCTCTGAGACTCATCCTTATATGAGGTAGGCCTCTCCTCACCCTGCCTCTCATTCCACATGCTTTTCTTGTCACAGATAACACGGCTCCAGCACCCTCTCGCATACCATCATCCAGCTGCTGTATGCTTCATTCTACACAAATCCTCCCAATTCTTTCCGCTTTTTCTATTTCTCTTTTGTAAGCAGATTTCCCATCCTTTCAACGATATCCCAGACCTCTTCTATTTCCTGCTTCAGCTGAAATCTAATCTCCTTTCAGGACTTGATTATTTTTATGGCCATCTCTGCTTGGAGACCACTCATTTTCCCACCCCTTAGGGCTGTGTGTGTGTATGTATGTGTGCACATGCATGTCTGTGCATATTGATGGCGGATCATGTTTCTGCACCTCCTCTGGCTTCCCAGTACCAATTTCAAGCCACTAATTATTAACTCTTCTGTAAGGTGCATACCATTCCTTACCTCCCCAGTTGGCTATCACTTACCTACTTCTCAGTAGAGGCCTGTCTTTTTTTTTAAAAAAAAAAATTATTTATTTATTTTTGGCTGCATTGTGTCTTCATTGCTGCACACGGGCTTTCTCTAGTTGCGGCGAGTGGGGGCTACTCTTCGTTGTGGTGCGTGGGCATCTTATTGCGGTGGCTTCTCTTGTTGCAGAGCACGGGCTCTAGGCGTGTGGGCTTCAGTAGTTGTGGTACGTGGGCTCAGTAGCTGTGGCTCGCTGGCTTAGTTGCTCCACGGCATGTGGGGTCAGGGCTCAAACCAGGGCTCAAACCATCAGCCCTGGACCAGGGCTCGAACCCGTGTCCCCTGCATTGGCAGGTGGATTCTTAACCACTGTGCCACCAGTGAAGCCCTAGAGTCCTGTCTTGATATCTGGAAAATGATATGCTTTTCCACCCAGGCTGCTGCTAAAATACTTGGAGATTTCAACTTTTAAGCATAAAACCAGCACAAAATTTTTAAGTCTCCTTAAATGAAAATAACTTTCACTTTCACTGCATTTCAAAAACCCACTGCCAGGTATGCTCCGTTGATGATGTTGGTAACTGGAATTATTCTACCCTGGAAATCTTGAACTTGAGTGTCCTGCTTTCTACCATTAACGTTCTATCTATCTGGCTCTTTTAGAACTGTGCTCCTCCTATGTCTGCTTTTTGACACCATAGAGACCTCAGATCTTCTGAGGCTATTTCTCTCCTAGTCATTCTATTTTTTTTTTTTTTTTTTTTTTTTTTTTGGCGGTACATGAGCCTCTCACTGCTGTGGCCCCTCCTGTTGCGGAGCACAGGCCCAGTGGCCACGGCCCACGTGCCCAGCCGCTCCGCGGCATGTGGGATCTTCCCAGACCGGGGCACGAACCCGAGTCCCCTGCATCGGCAGGCGTACTCTCAACCACTGCGCCACCAGGGAAGCCCTCTCCTAGTCATTCTTAACTCTCTTTCTTTCCTACCCACCAAGGTTGATCATCTAAACTACTCACCATTCAGTCACCTTGGGTCTCTTGCTCTGGTCTCCCACCATACCTGCCCAGTCAGAACCTCTGAACAACACCATGATTGTTCTCTGCTCTTGTCTCCAAGAGGTAAATTGGTCGTGGAGGAAATCATAGTAAGTGCAGAGTGTCCTGTTTCAGCTGGGTCTTCAGCAGTGGCCTCCCATTCTTGTATTTGTCCTAAGCCAGCTCTTTATGCAGTTATCTTCAGAGAGGACTCCAAATTTTGCAGCCTCTTCAGCATCCCTTGTCACTCTGAATATTCTTAGGAACATGCCATTGATTTTAGTTTCATTGAACTCAGTCAGGCCTGGAGGTGTGAACTCCCTTTATTTCACAAGCTTGCTGATGACTCTTTATCCACACTCATCATTATCTTTCTTTTGTAGTCTTAAAGGATGAGACTTTTCTCTCTACAGCCCTCCCTTTTTTCCCTCAAATTCATCTACTTCTGTGTTCACAGGAATTCGTTTCTAGAAGCCTTTATCCCCATTCCACCCTGTAATTGACAAATTGCCGTGAAGTTCATAGACATGCTTAATTCTTACTCATACTAAAATAATAACAACATTCTCTTAACCTTTAATCCTACTCTGTCACTCTATATCTGTCCTCCTCATAGAAATTTCTCAAGAGAGCTATCAGCATTTGATATTACTTCATCATCACTTTCTACTTACTTTTCCAGCTCATGTTTTTCTGGCGTCTGCTCTAGCCATGCAACCAAAATTTCCCTTTGGAATCTCATCAGTGCCCTCCCAACTTGGTTCTTATACATCAAAGCCTCCCAGTCATGCTCATGCTTGCCTACACATTCGTTCTGCTGTCATTGTGGGCTCATCTACCTTTTAAATATTTATCCTAGGTTTCGTCTTTTGCCTGTGCTCTTCATATTCTCTTAGATAATATAATCTCTTCTACTTATATATTCATTACTCTCCAATGTATATCCCTGCTCTTGCAAATAAAATTCTTCCTCCATATCCATTTAGATATGCTCCTCAGACTGTCTGATAAATGTCTCTACTTGCATGAGCATGGGCACTTCATGCTCTCCATGTCTAAAACTGACGTCTTAAGCTTGTCTCTAAAGTGGTTTTTCTTCCTTTTTTTTTTTTAACAACTTTACTTGCTTATTTATTTATTTATTTATTTATTTATTTATTTATTTATGGCTGCGTTGGGTCTTCATTGCTGCACATGGGCTTTCTCTAGTTGTGGCTACTCTTCGTTGCAGTGCACAGGCATCTCATCATGGTGGCTTCTCTTGTTGTGAAGCATGGGCTCTAGGCATGCAGGCTTCAGTAGTTGTGGCACACAGGCTCAGTAGTTGTGGCTCACAGGCTCTTAGAGTGCAGGCTCAGTAGTTGTGGCATGTGGGCTTAGTTGCTCTGTGGCATGTGGGATCTTCCCGGACCAGGGCTCCAACCCACGTCCCCCGCATTGGCAGGTGGATTCCTAACCACTGCACCACCAGGGAAGTCCCCCCTTTTTTTAAAAAATTTATTTTAGTTGTAGTAGCAGTACCCAGTTACCTGGAGGAGTCCAAGATCTTTGAGCCTCCTTCTGTCTTATACCCTTCATTCAGCTGTTTGCTAAATTCTGCCAATTTTACTCTCAAATTTTCTTAAATCATGTTCTCTATCAGCTAGGCCTTCAATCCTCTCTTGCCCTGGTCACTGCAATCATTCTAAACTTGCCTCCTTCCAGTCTCATTCCCTGTAGTCCATTCTGCAAAAAAAAACAATTTGTTTCTCATCACAAACAGACTATTATTCCAAGCTCCTTAGCGTTGAGGTCCTTCTGTAACCTGCCTCTTGGATCCAGATACTCCTTACTGGTCAGATTGTACTCCAGTCATGTATAGCGTTTGTTGTTCTTCAAGCACCATGCTGGCTTTTCTCCCCTTTGTGTCTTTGCTGATTCCATCCAGGACACTTGGAGTGCTTGCCACCTGTAACACACACTCAGGCACATAACTTCCTTTAGCAAGACTGCCTCCCACTGTTCACCTTTAACGCTCACTTTAAATATTCCTTCTTGTGACAAATCTGTCCCCTGCCAAAAGAGGCTGGGTTTAGTGCTCTGCCGCTGTGCCCATAGTACAAAATAATTGATCAGAATGTATTATTGAATAAATGGATGAGTGAAATTTCAGTAGAGGTTCAATGGATAAGAAAGTAAAATTGCAAAGGGTTTAAGCACAGCAGCGTTAAGTCTTTAAATCTATAATTGTGGATGTGTAGCCATGTATAAATGAGAGCAGAGTTATTTTTTGGTGCTTGTGTGAGACAGTTAAGCCATAATCCACTGCTAATGGGTCAGAGTTATCTACTCTTGATTACATGGAGAACCGATGTGTAAATATGAACCAAGAGGAGGAATCCATCACAATTTCTTGTGGGGGGGGGGAGAAAAAGAAGAGCTCACACCTATCAGTGATAGGGATGCAATATTCTCTTTGATAGCAAATTTAATATTGTTGTTATATCTATTATTATTTAATTTATTTATTTTGGGCTGCATTGGGTCTTTGTTGCTGCACACGCAGGCTTTCTCTAGTTGCAGTAAGTGGGGGCTACTCTTGATTGTGGTGCACGGGCTTCTCATTGCGTTGGCTTCTCTTGTTGCAGAGCACGGGCTCTAGACATGTGGCCTTCAGTAGTTGTGGCACGTGGGCTCAGTAGTTGTGGCACACATGCTTAGTTGCTCTGTGGCATGTGGGATCTTCCCGGACCAAGGCTCGAACCTGTGTCCCCTGCATTGGCAGGCAGATTGTTTACCACTGCACCACCAGGGAAGCCTGTTGTTAAATCTATTATTGTTGTTGGTAAAGGAAATACAAATGATTTTCCTTGAGCTATCCACAAAACACAAGGGAATAGATCAGAATTTGCAATACGTCACTCTACACATGTGGAAGTTATGTGTGCTGAGATAATAAAAGTACCTAGAATAATAATTAATAATATTCATTGAGAGTTAACTATGTGCAAGACACTGAAGTGTGGTTAACTCTGCATATGTTCAGTTTTATTCTTACAATGCTGTGAGACATTCAGGCACCTGCCCCTTTTCACAGAAGATGAAACTGAGGCTCAGAGAGGTTGGTAAACTTTTGCAGTCATAGAGGCAGTGAGGAAGTAGGGCTGGAATACAGGTCGAACTCTAAAGCCAACACTCTTAAAACCATCTTCTTGCCTCTAGGTATCTTCTGAGGCTCTCATTCTCTTCTTTGCATGCTCTACAGAACAGCTTTTCTTCTTGTATTTGCTTATTTGTAACCAGATTGATACAGCACATTCATAGCAGGATGCTAACAGTAATTTAGCTGTATCTCACTTTTCTCACTTC